>NW_003852512.1:4764026-4777756 GCF_000181295.1 Otolemur garnettii
GATGACTGGCTACAGGTGAGACTGAGCTCTCCATGCTCCTGGAAGAGGTGCTATGGAGATGCCATTTTTGAAGTTTTACAATATGTCTGGTTTCTGGCTGGCCACTCAGCCTTGGCTGTCTTTTTTCAGGCGGCACTCCTATCTGTCCTCCAAACTCGGCACAGGACTCCATGCTTCACCAGTTTTTCTACTCAACTCCTAGTTTCCCCTCAAACTGGAAATTGTTATTTTCCGTGGGAAAAGGGCTGGTTGCTGCTTGCTCCAGCTGCTTTAGTGCCACTGCACAGTTTTCAGTCCGTTTCTGTGAGGGAGGGGCTGGTTACTTCTGATTCCTGTGGATTCAGCACTGTGCACAAAAGACTTTTCAGAGTCTGTAGGAAAGGGGTTGATTGCCCCTGTTGCTCACCACTTCACTGCAGCACCATAAAGACTTCTAAAATTACAAAATGAATCTGTTCCTAAGCAGAATCCTTTCCCTCAAATTTCTGTCCAGTTGCCTGGCCCCCTGAAGCTCCAAACAGGGTCCAAATGGCTCCCCTTTCTGGTCAACAAATTTCGCTTGGGATTCCAAGCCTCACCACACTCTCTGCAAAACACCCGAACTCCCCAAGAATTGGGTATAGATGTCCTTTGTGGGGGAGGGATTGGTTTCTGCTGCCTCAGGCCTCTGGCCGTAGCTGGAGCAGCTTCAGCTGCAGCGCTGAGTTTTTTTTGGCAGATACCACGGTTTGGGGTTACACTTCCAATCCAGCAATTCACCTCTTTGCTGCACACCCTGCATTGCTTGTCTGTGCCAGCACTGCACGCAGGGAAAGATCCAGCACCCTAACTCTCACCTGAAACCATGAGAAGAGTTGACTCAGTGATGCATTCCCTCTGCCATCTTGCTCCACCTCCGAGAATATTTCTAAAATCAGTTTTTCTCACCAGACTATAGCCAGGCACATTGGAAAAACTGAAAAATCTATCAAAAGAAGTTTGGAGAGTGAAGATGCTAATTTCAAATTTTATGCTTTGGTGATGGATGATAGCACTGATGCTATTAATATGGCTCAACTTGCCATTTTCATTAAACATATTGATGATGAATACAACATCACTAAAGAAATGGCTTCTTTACTTCCATTAAAAGACACAACTAAATCAAGATACTTATACAAAGCATTAAAAAAAATGTCAAAGAGATTTTTCTTTGTCCCTTGTCAACATGTCTGGTATAGTAACTGATGGCGCCCCAGTGATGGTAGGTAAAAGAGAGGGACTTGTAAAATTAGTAGAAGATGATGCAGTTGCTGTCCAAAACTTATGCAAATCATCATCAAGACTGTGAATTTCATAAGGGTCAAGGGATTGAGTCATTGCCAATTCCACGAATTTCTTAAAAGTATTTATATTGACTATGGTGACATCATTTACTTTTTGGAAGTAAAATGGCTTAAATCCAGGTCAAATGTTGAAAAATATTTTACGATTGGCAACATCTTATCAAGTCATGGTATCAAAAACCAAATTTATGCCAGAACTTGACAATGAAAACTGGTTTACAGAATTAGCATATTTAGTGCATTTGAGGGCTGAATTAAATGAGTTAAACATGTGTCTTCAAAGCGAAAACCAACTTATCAATATAATGTTCCAAGCCATAACAGCATTCCAAATGAAACTGAAATTATGGCAAGCTCAAATCAAGGCAAACAATTTTATGCCTTTCAACACATTGGCTAAACACATTCCTGTGAATAGTAAAAAATTCGCAGCCTTGCTTTTTGATTTGATACAAAATTTAAAAAGAGATTTCAAGATTTCTGGAAAAATAATCAATATTTTGGTGCATTTGTGACTCCCATTTCCAGACAACATAAACATGTTTCCTGACAATTTTTGAATGGAAGGCATGGTGCTCAAATCTGACATTTGACTTAAAAAAAATTGATCATGTCTCTACTGGGCTTTTTTAGGTTCTGTCTTCCCAAAGACAAATATCCCTCTCTTCACAACCATGTCTAATTCATATCATCATTTTTTGACAATACCTACATTCATGAGCAACTATTTTCAAGAATGAAGCACATTAAGAATAAATTTATAAGCAAATTATCTGATGAGCACCTTGAGAACTCACTGAGAATTACAACTTCTATCAAACCAGATACTGATGTATATAGTTCCTCAAATACAGTGCCAAATATTTCACCAGTTTTGTGGTAGCTACTTTTCTTTTCTTTTTATAATAAAAATTATAAAAACAAAGACACTCTATACTCAGAAATGTACATTTTCTATATTAGTGATTGCAAACTTGAGATGTGCTCAATAATTTTGAAAGACTCTTTGAATGGGCTGCTGTATAATTAGGATTATTATGTGAGGATGTTTTTGCTTATCTGTGGTGGCAGACATCACTTATGTATAGACTTGTTTTTTTTTGCTTATCAGCTTTCATGAGTGTTTGCATATTTAATATGTGGCCTGAGACAACTCTTCTTCCAACGTAGCCCAGAGAAGCCACAAGCTTGGACACCCCTGTTCTAGAGTTTCCCAATTCCTTGATTTGTAGCCACTTGTGGTTACATTGATCTCACCTGGATAATCGATGACTGCAGTCCCCAACCTCCAGGCTGCAGAATGTACCAGTCTATGGCCTATTAGGAACTGGGCTGCACAGAAGAAGGTGCGTGGCAGACCAGTGAGCTAAGCTTCATTTCTATTTACAGCTGCTCTCCATCACTCCATCACCACCTGAGCTCCACCTCCTGTCAGATAAGCAGTGGTATTAGATTGTCCTAAGAGCAGGAACCCTACTGTGAAATGTACATGTGAAGAATCTAGGTTGTGTGCTCCTTATGAGATCTAATGCCTGATGATCTGAGGTTTAGCTGAAGTGGCTGCCAATACAGATTACCATTAAGAGAGAGATTTTGACTACACAGAGACCATAAAAAATCAATTGCTTGCAGACTCATGGCAAAATCATCCCCCCTTTCCAGTCCCTTGGAGAAATTGCCTTCCACAAAACTGGTCACTGGTGCCGAAACTGTTGGGGACCACTGATCTAGGATATTCTTTCCATATTAACATCCTTTAGTGAATTGTCCCTACAAAGTCTCTTTTGCCATGTAAAGTAATATAATTACAGTTTCTGGAAATTAATATGTAGGTATCCTTGGGCAGTCATTATTCTCTCTACCACATTCACTAACACAGGGTTAGGATAATGTATCCTTGAAGTCCTATGTTTTCTGTCTAACATTGAAAAATAAATGTGGCCAAGCACAGTTGGATTCAGAATAGATATAAGATTTTAAGGAATATGCTTACTTTATACATAAGCAAACGGATTGACTAGATATTTAGTTATTTTACATTTAGTGAACTAAATTATTTCAACTGAAATGCATAAAACATCTGTCTTAGTATTGCCATCAAGTAATATCAATTAGAGTGTGGCAAAAACACATTCTAATGACACTGGCAAAATCGGTTTCCACCTACTTGCTTTAGACACGTCATTGTGCCAATGAACACATTAAATGTGATTAATTTTTTTGTAAATTGAGGTTGGAGTTGCTTAGCAGCAAGGCTTGAATAAATAAATTTTTAACTAAATATTACCTAATTAAATCTATAAAATAGCTAAATTGCAGTTAACCTTATGTGTAAATGCTTTAAAACTTTATTTTGACTGGCTTATTATATAATTTTGTTCCTCAAATACATTATAATAGAGACAATTTCTGAGTTTACATTATAATTTTCTTCATTCAACTTAATACCTCCAGGATAAGGTAAATACCTACCTTTTTGTTTCTGTTGGTGGTGTTTATCTCATCTATATAATCAAATGGACATGACTTCAGAGATGAGAGTATTCCCATGATGGCAGTACCAAGGCAAACAATAAGTCAGTGATTATTACTTGCTTGCTTGATGAATTGATTCATTTATTCAAAATTTATATTGATTATTAATTAAATGCTGAACACTATGTCAGGAAGGGAGGAGGACACAGGAAAAAAAAAGACATAGTCATATAATCCCTGTTTGCTTCTTTGTGAGGTTTACAGTCCTCCACAAGGGAGATCCTAGGAAACTTTCTGGTGATATTTCTAATGACCAGACAGTTGATAAAGCATTTGGGCCCATTCACTAAATGTCAATTTCAAAACAAAACAAAACAAAAAGAAAGAGAGAAAACAAAAAGAATGAAAAGAGTCATGAATCACACTGTGTGTAATTGGGCTTATTTTGTTAACTAACTTAGCGAAACCATCATATATGTCCAGCTAGATAACATACCACCGTTATCTCATCTATTTGGCCATAGGAGTCATTGCCCTGGCTTTTAATACAAGAAAAAAGAATTTTCCCAAAATACAGCAGACCAAACAAATAGCATTGCAGGTGAAATCTGAGTTACTTTGTGTTCCTAAACAACACAAAGAGAAAATGTAACATACTACTAGTTGTCTAAATAGGATAGAGATCTCATACAGTGCCTGGCTTATGCCTTAGGGATTGCTTTCAGAAACAAAATGGTCTATGACTCTGACGAGTCAAACTGAAGCCTTGATGTTATTCAGAAAAAGTTATTTAAGCCTCTCTGTTGCCATAGCAAGCTTGTATGACTTTGCTCAGTCACTATTTCTCAAAAAAATCTGTGTAGTTCTGAATGCACTCTGCCTACTTCCCTCTGTTCCATTCTACTCAGGTGGCACATGATGAAGCTTTACCTTGACACCAATGTGATATCAAAATAATTGGTTCATTAAAAATTTCCATTGATAGGCATGAATTTACGAGTTCTGCTGTTTAAAAAAAATTCTTTAGATTCATTGGTAAATTGACCTGTTTTAGACTCAGCTGGATATACTGCTATAATGTCATCAACACTATGCATATTAATAAAATCCAGTTTTAATTATAGCTGAACAAAATCAATTCAATTTTTATAATTCATAAACTGAAGTCATGTATGTCTGAAAGGTCACCAACTATTTTAGTCTCACAGATATTGCAGTCATTCTTGCTGATGCCTTATTATAATGAGTCAAATAAAATGTATTCTGAGGTAATTTCTTACCCTATAGGATAATTTGATCTACTTGTTCAACATTTTTTTTGAGACAGAGTCTCACTATGTCACCATCAGTAAAGTGCTGTGGCATTACAGCTCACAGGAACTTCAAACTCTTGGGCTTAAGCGATTCTCTTGTCTTAGCCAGTAGCTGGGACTACAGGTGCCCACAACAACAACCGGATTTTTTTGTTGTTGTTGCAGTTGTCATTGTTGTTTAGCAGGCCTGGGCTAGATTCAAACCTGCCTGCCTTGGTGTATGTGGCCAGTGACCTACCCACTGAGCTATGGGTGCCTACCCAATTGTTCTACATTTTAGAAGTGCTTTAGGCTGAGAAAAACACCGGGTCCACAGTACCATTATTTCTCCCTAGTTACTTACAATCATCAGGTGTTTGCCTTTGTCTTTAAGTAGCTTACCTCTCATCCCTCTGTAGCAGGGGTCCTCAAACTTTTTAAACAGGGGGTCAGTTTACTGTCCCTGAGACCATTGGAGGGCCTGACTGCGGGCCCCAGGATGAGTCGGCTGCATAGCCGGATAGGCAGCAGCGGCAAAAACACCCAGCAGGCCAGATAAATGTCCTCGGCGGCCCGGATGTGGCCTACAGGTCGTAGTTTTAGGACACCTGCTCTGTGGAGTCCTAAATGAGAAAAAGCAATATCAGACCTATGGACAGTAGTATTTTGGTAAATGTCTAACAGCTGGTTATTTGAAAAAAAAAAATAAAGCTCTGATGGTATTGAATGAGCTGTGTCCCTCCTCAAATTCAAATGTTGAAACCCTAACTCCTGGTACCTCAGAATGTGATCTTATTTGAAACAGGTCAGTGCAGATGCAATTAATAAGTTAAGGTCATACTTAAATAGGGTGGATCCCTAATGTAATATGACTGGTGTCTTTATAAAAATAACACTGTGAAGAGAAGAACACACACATAGAAAAAAGATGACAGGAAGAGACAGGTATAATCAATTCTTTCACACTGTATTAAACCAACATTAGCACACTACTGCATGTGAGTTAGAAGATCACACTCAATATGAGATCTTATTAAAGCAGTGAACAGATAGGTGGTCATGGGGTAAACAGAAATTGCCTTTGACCCTGGCAGGTACACCTTTCTGACCTCATTGCTTACTGGAGGGAACCAGACTCCAGCCTGGAAGGGTTGCCAGCAGTGCTGTATGGTGGGGGGTGGAGGCCCTGACTCCTCTGGACTAATTCTTTGGCAGGTGCACCTTTCTAACTCCATTGCTCATCAGAGGGAACCAGACACCAGCCTCTCTGGTTTCTAGGACAGAACTGCCTGTGGATCCCTACTATCAGGTAGCTGGAGATCCTTTGAGCACTCTCTGTAGAGAAGTGATTGTACTGCCTGGGATAATCAGGTTAGAACTCTTGACCTGGACTGTTCACCCAGAGACCCTCCAAGGTTAAGTGGTGGTTGTTTTGTAGTGTGAGGGACTGACCTTCCTCCACCAGCTGTCACTGGTGGGGGCAGGGCACTACAGTTGCATGTATCTCTCCCCTGCTGAGATTTCAAACTGATACTGCAACTCATTGGGGTTGGATAGAAGCTAGCTTACTGCAAGACAGAGCCAGCTAGTGCTATCAGACCAAGCAGGTCTTCAGAGTCACTGGCCACAGCTCTGAAATGGACCTTTGTAAAACTGTAGGGAAAAAGCCACAATCACCAGCCCCAGTTCATTGGTAAAGGGCTGGTTAACTCCACTTCCTAGGGTCCTCAATCCAATGTCACCCTACCAGTTTTACTAGCAACATTGAGGAAAGTTGTCATGGGGCAGAACCAGTGGAAAAACTCTGGCAACATCAATAATCAGATTAGATCAACTCCCCCAAGGAATGACAAAGAAGATACAATAGAAGATGCAATTCATAGACAAATGGCTAAAATGTCACAAATAGAATTCAGAATATGGATGGGAAATAAAATGAATAGAATGAAGAAAAAGATGGAAATAGAAATCCAAAGAGTCATTCAAAAATTGCTTCAAGAAATTAATGAATTCAATGACAAAATCATCAAGGATATGGACATAATGAGAAAAGAAATAGCAAAGCTTAAGGAAATGAAAAAGTTATTTGAGGAACTTTGAAATACAGTAGAATCCCTCAGTACTAGAGTTGAGTAGGCAGAAGAAAGGAGTTCCAAAGTTGAAGACAAGGATTTTCAATAATCCCAAGTATTCAAAAAGGCAGAGAAATGGAAAGCAAAAAGAGATCCTTTCCTGAGAGACTTGTGGAATCATTCCAAAAGATCAAGTGTCTGACTTACAGGAATTACTGAAGAAGAGAATGCTTCTAAAGGTGCACAGATGTTCTACTCAAAGATATTATGGAGGAGAATGTCTAAAACATTGTGAAAGATACAGAAATTCGGATAGTAGACAGTTTCAGAACTCCAGCAAGACTCAATTGAAATAAAGCATTTCCCAGTTAATTGTAATTGACTTTGCCAAAGTTAATATGAAGGAGAAAATTCTGCAAGCAGCCAGACGTAAGAAAAGTATTATCTATAAGGGGTGAAATATTAGAATGACTGCAGATCTTTCACCCCAAATTTTTCAAACCAAGAGAGAATAGTCATCAATCTTCAATCTCCTAAAACAAAACAACTGTCATCCCAGGATCCTGTATCCAGCTAAACTGAGTTTCATTTGTGATTGAGAAATCAAATACTTTAGTGACATACACAGGTTGAGGAAATTTGCCATAACTAAACCAGCTCAAACCTATTTTCCATAATGACCAGTGCAATGGTCTACCACCAAAGTAAAGTCACCCAGAATTTATCACAGAAAACCTAGCCTCCTCAATGGTCAAAAATTTAAAAACATACACTGGCTTTGTGAACAACATGATGGACAAAACACTCTTATACCTATCAGTTCTCTCAGTGTGAATGTTTTAAATTGTCCTCTAAAGAGGCACAGGTTGGCTGACTAGATACACAAACCTCAGGCAAGGTATATGTTGCCTGCAAGAGACTCATCTTACCTCAAAAGATAAAATAAGATTCAGGGTGAAGGGATGGTCATTTATAATACAGGCAAATAGAAATCAGAAAAAAAAGCAAGGGGTTGCACTTTTTGTAATTTGTAGATACAATAGGGTTTAAATCAACAAAGAAGATAAGGAAAGACAAGTATGGACGCTATATACTTGTTGAGGGAAACACTCAACATGAAGAGATTTCAATAATTAACAGTTATACAGCCTACCTAAATGCTCCTCAATTTATAAAGAAAACCCTAATAGATACGAACAATGTGATATCTTCCTGGATTGTAATAGTTGGAAACTTTAACACCCCTTTGTCAGTGGTCAGTCCTGGATAGGTCCTCCAAGAAGAAGCTAAATAAAGAAATCAAAGACTTAAACTTGACCAATACCTGGAAGCACTGTACTTTCCTAGATTCAACCAGAAAGAATTAGAAATTTTGAATAGACCTATATGAAGCACTGAAGTAGCATCAACTATACAAAATCTCCATAAAATGAAAAGTCCAGGACTAGATGGCTTCACATCACAATTCTACCAAACCTTCAAATAAAAACCAACATCTATATTACATAACCTTTTCCAAAACATAAAAAAGAAGGAATACTTCCCAACTCATTCTATGAAGCAAATTTCACCTTAATCCCCAACCAGGAAAGGACCCAACAAAGAATGAAAACTATAGACCAATATCATTAATTAATATCAATGCAAAAATATTCAATAAGATTCTAGCAAACAGAATTCAATGATATATCAAAAATATTATATACCATGATCAAGTTAATTCCCAGGTTGCAAGGTTGGTTCAACATATGTAAATCTATAAATGCAATATAGCACATAAATAAAATAAAAAACAAAGACCATATGATTCTATCAATTGATGCGGAAAAAGCTTTTGGTAATATCCAGCATCTTTTCATAATAAGAAACTTATGAAAATAGGCTTAGATGGAGAATTCCTTAAACTGGTAGAGGCAATATACAGCAAACCCACAGCCAATATAATATTGAATCGAGTAAAATTGAAAAGATTTCCACTTAGATCAGGAACTAGATAAGGATGCCTATGTCACCCTGCTATTCAACACAGTAATGGAAGTCCTAGACATCACAATCAGGCAAGAGAAGGCGATCAAGGGTATTCAAATGGGGTCAGGGGGAGTCCAAACTCTCACTCTTCACATATGATATGATTTTATACCTGGAAACCCCCAGGGACGCAACTACAAAGCTTTTAGAAGTGATAAAGAAATATAGTAGTGTCTCGGGATGCAAAATCAATACTTACACATCAGTAGCTTTTATATATGCCAATGATAGTCAAGCTGAAAATATAATCAAGGACTCTATCTCTTTTACAATATTGCCAAAGAAAATGAAATTCTTTGGAATATATCTAACAAAGGAAGTGAAAGATCTCTGTAAAGGGAACTATGAAACCCTGAGAAAAGAAATAGATGAAGATGTTACCAAATGAAAAAGCATACCATGCACATTGCTGGGAAGAATCAACATTGTTAAAATGTCCATACTACCCAAAACAATTTACAAACTTAATGCAATCCCTATCAAAGCACTATTGTCATACTTTAAAGATGTGGAAAAAATAGTACTTTGTTTTATATGTAGTCAGAAAAAACTTTGAATGCTCAATACATTACTTAGAGATAAAAACAAATCAGGAGGCATCATGTTACCAGACTTCAGATTATACTACAAATCTATAGTGATCAAAACAGCATGGAACTGGCACAAAAATAGAGATGTAGATACATGGAACAGAATAGAGAACATAGAGATGAACCCTAGTACACATTGTCATTTGATCTTTGATAAGCCTAATAAAAACTGGGGGAAAAATTCCCTATTTAACAAATCATGCCAGGAGAACTGGTTATTGACCTGTAGAAGACTGAAACTGGACCCTTACCTTTCACCACTAACAAAAATTGATTCTCACTGTATAAAAGATTTAAATTTAAGATATGAAACTATAAAAATAATAGAAGAGAGTGCAGGGAAAATGCTTGAAGAGATTGGCCTGGGGAAGTATTTCATGTGGAGGACCCCCCTGGCAATTGAAGGAATACCAAATATATATTACTTGGATCTGACCAACTTAAACATCTTCTTTACAGCTAAGAGCACTGTAAGTAAAACAAAGATACAGCCTTTAGAATGGAAGATTTTTGCAGGTTACGTTTCTGATAAAAGTCTGATAACTAGAATCCACAAAGAGCTCAAACTAATCAATAAGAAAAGAACAAACAACCCAATTTCTTTGTGGGCAAGAGACATGAACAGAAACTTCTCTGAAGATGAGAGATGCATGGCCTACAAACACATGAAAAAATGCTTATCATCTTTAATCATCAGAGAAACACAAATCAAAACCACTTTGAGATATGATCCAACTCCAGTAAGATTAGCCTGCATCACAAAAGCCCAAAACTGCAGGCCAGGCATGGTGAGTCATTCTTGTAATTTTAGCACTCTGGGAGGCAGCAGCCAGTGGATTGTTTCAACTCATAGGTTCAAGACGAGCCTATGCAAGAGTGAGACCCCCATCTCTAAATATAGTCAGGTGTTGTGGCAGTCACCTGTAGTCCCAGCTATTTAGGAGGCTGAGGCAAGAGAATTGCTTGAGCTCAAGAGGTTGAAGTTGCTGTAAACTATGATGCCACAGCACTCTACCAAGGGCAACAAAATGAGACTCTGTCTAAAAAAAAAAAATTCCAAAACTGCAGATGTTGGCAAGGATGTGGAGAGAAAGGAGCACTTCTATACTACTGATGGGACTGAAAATTAATATAGCCTTTTTGGAAAAAGTATAGAGAATTCTCAAGGAACTAAAAGTTTACCTACCATTTGATCCTGCTATGCAATATCATCACTAGGTATTTACCCAGATGAACAAAAATCATTTTACAACAAAGATATTTGTACCAAAATGTTTACTGTAGCCCAATTCACATTAGCCTAAATGCCCATGGATCCATGAGTAGATTAGAAAATTGTGGTATATGTCCACTATGCAGTTATAAAAGAGAGGAAAACTACATCTTTTATGTTTACTTGGATGGAGCTGGAACATATTCTTCTTAGTAAAGTATCACATGCTGTGTGGTCCTGCCATGCTGCTGGAACTGTGCACCTGCTCTCTAGGACCCACCACTACAGCTGCCTCCCTGGCCATGGGAGCCACCTGGGAGCTGCACAGGGACACCTCCCACAAAGATTCAGCAACAGGAGAGCAATCCTGCAATTGCTAAAGAAGTTTTAGACTTAAACTTAACCATTCAACAATTGGATGTATCAGACATCTACAGAACATTTCATCCCAACAAAACTGAATACACATTCTTCTCATCATTTTATAAAACATCCTCTAAAATTAATCACATCTTAGTTCACAAGTCTAACCTCAGGAAATTGAAAAGAATAGAAATTATTCCTTGCATCTTCTTGGACCATTATGATATAAAAGTTGAATTCAGTAACAACAGGAATCTGCATACTCATACAAAATTATGGAAACTGAATAACCTCATGCTGAATGATAGCTGGATCACAGATGAGATTAAGGTGGAAATTACCAAATTTTTGGAACAAAATGATAATGAAGACATGAATTACAAGAACCTCTGGAATACTGCAAAGCAGTCCTAAGAGGGAAATTCAGAGCCTTGTAAGCCTCCCTCAAAAGAATGGAAAGAGAGGAAGTCATCAACTTAATGGGACCTCTCAAGCAACTGGAAAAGGAAGAACATTTCAACTCTAAACCCAGCAGAAGAAAAGAAATAACTAAAATTAGAGCAGAATTAAATGAAATTGAAAACAACAAAATTATACAACAGATCAATTAATCCAAAAGTAGTTTTCTTGAAAAGGTCAATAAAATAGATAAACCTTTGGCTAACCTACCAGAAATAAAAGAGGAAAATCCCTAATTTCATCAATCAGAAATGATAATATCCAAATAACAACAGAGTCCTCAGAAATTCAAAACATCCTCAATGAATATTACAAAAAACTCCATTCTCAGAAGTATAAAAATCTGAAGGAATAGACCAGTTCTTAGAAACAAACCACCTTCCTAGACTTAGCCAGAAAGAAGTGGAAATGTTGAACAAGCCCATATCAAGTTATGAAATAACATCAACTATAAGAAATCTCCCCAAAAAGAAAAGCCCAAGACCAGATGGCTTCACATCAGAATTCTACCAAACCTTTAAAGAGGAAATCATATCTATATTACTTAATCTTTTCCAAAACATAGAAAAAGATGGAATACTTCCCACCACATTCTATGAAGCAAATATCACCCTGATCCCCAAACCAAGAAAGACCCAACAAGAAAAGAAAATTATAGACCAATATCTCTAATGAATATTTATGCAAAAATATTCAATAAGACCCTAGCAAACAGAATCCAGCAACACAATAAAACAAATTATACATCATGAACAGGGCCCCAAGGTTGGCTCAATATACATAAATATATAAACATAATACATCACATAAACAAAATAAAAAACAAAGACCATATGATTCTCTCAACTGATGCATAAAAAGCTTTTGATGATATCTAGCATCCTTTCTTGATCAGAACCCTTAAGAAAATAGGTACAGAGGGAACATTTCTTAAACTGACAGAGGCCATCTACAGCAAACCCACAGCCAATATTGTATTGAATGGAATAAATTTGAAATAATTTCCACACAATTCAGGAAACAGGCAAGGTTGCCCATTGTCTCCACTGTTTTTTACCATTGTAATGGAAGTCTTAGCCATTGCAATCAGGCACGAGAAGGCAATCAAGGATATCAAATAGAATTAGAGGAGATCAAACTGTCACTCTTCTCAGATGATATGATTCAATATCTGGAAAACGCCGAGGACTCAACTACAAAACTCCTAGGATTGATCTTGGAATGCAGCAGTGTCTCAGGATACAAAATTAATACTTACAAATCTGTAGCCTTTATATATACCAACAATAGTCAAGGTGAAAAAAAAATCAAGAATTCTATTCCCTTTAAAATAGTGCCAAAGAAGGTGAGATATCTGGGAGTGTACCTAATCAAGGATGTGATAGATCTCTATAAAGAGAACTGTGAAACACTGAAAAAAGAAATAGCTGAAGAAGTTAATGAATGGGAAAATATACCATGCTAATGGCTGGGAAGAATGAACATTGTTAAAATGTCCATACTACCCGAAGCAATATAGAATTTTGATGCAATCCTTATTAAAGCACCACTGTCATACTTTAAAGACATTGAAAAAATAATGCTTCATTTTGTATAGAATCAGAAAAAAACCTCAAATAGCCAAGACATTACTCAGAAATAAAAATAAATCAGGAGGAATCATGCTACCAGACCTCAGACGATACTATAAATTGATAGCAATAAAATTACATGGTACTGGCAAAAAAAAACCAAAAAAACAAAAAAAACAGAGAGGTAGATGTATGGAACAGAATAGAGAACCAAGAGACAAATCCAGCTACTTATGATCAGTTGATCTTCGATAATCCAATCAAAAACCTAAGTTGGGGGAAAGATTCCCTATTTAACAACGGTGCTGGGAGAATTGGCTGGTGACTTGTAGAAGACTGAAA
>NW_003852512.1:4778177-4779708 GCF_000181295.1 Otolemur garnettii
GGCCTCCAGACCCATGATAAAATGCTCACCATCTTTAATCATCAGAGTAATGCAAATCAAAACCACTTTGAGATATCATCTAACTCCAGTAAGAGTGGCTCACATAACAAAATCCCAAAACTACAGATGTTGGCATGGATGTGAAGAAAAGGGAACACTTCTGCACTGCTGGTGGGAGTGCAGGCCAATATGTCCCTTTTGGAAAGGGACATAGAGAATACTCAGGGATCTAAAAGTAGACCTGTTGTTTGATTCTGCAATTACTCTACTAGGTGTGTATCTAAAAGACTAAAATCACTTTATAACAAAGATATTTGCACCAGATTGTTCCTAGCAGCTCAATTCATTATAGCCAAGTCATGCAAGAAGCCCAAGTGTCCATTGACCCATGAGTGGATTAATAAATTGTGGTATATGTATAACATGCAATATTATGCAGCATTAAAAAAAGATGGAGACTTTACCTCTTTTATGTTTACATGGATGTACCTAGAACATATTCCACTTAGTAAAGAACCTCAAGAATTGAAGAAAAAGTATCCATTGTAGTCAGTACCATTATGAAACCAATTTACAATCACTCACACTTTCATATGAAGAATAGACCACAACTATGGTCCAGGATGAAGGAGGGAGAAGGAGGGGTGGGAGGGGAGAGGGGAGGTCAGATCAAGGGAGGCTAAATGGTTGGATCACACCTATGGTGCATACTGCAAGGTTACATGTCAGATCTATTAAGTACAGAATATGAATGTCCTAATCCAAGAATTAAGTAAACAAGATGAGATATATATTAACCAGTGAGATGTAAGTGTTCCTAATTGTATATGAAATCAGCACATTGTACCCCATAAATGCATTAATATGTACATGATATATATGTTTATGCTTTAATTAAAAAATGAATAAATTTATTTAAAAGGTGGAGGAAAGATTAAAGTGTATTGGCAAAACACTTGAGGATATCGGACTGGGGAAAGATTTTATGAAGAAGATTTCTGTGGTAAATTCAACAACAACAAAAATAAACAAATGGGAGTTAATTAAATTAAACAGCATCTCAACACCTAAGGAAACAACAACAAAATCAAATAGACAACCTCCAGAATGGGAATGGATATTTGCATTTTATTAACTGGACAAAAGCTTGATAACTAGCATCTATAGAGAAGTCAAATTAATCAATCTGTAAAGACCCAACAATCCTATATAGCACTGGGAAGCGATATGAATAGATATTTCTCTATAGAAGACAGACAAGTGGCTAAGAAAGATGAAAAAATGCTCATTGTCCTAATCATCAGAGAAATGCAAATCAAAACTACCCTGAGATATCACTAAACCCCAGTGAGAATGGCCCACATCCCAAAGCCTCAAAGTTGCAGATGCTGACATGGATGTGGAGAAAAGGGAATACTTTTACCTTGCTGGTGGAACTCTAACCTAATACAATCTTTTTGGAGGGAAGTATGGAGAATACTCAAAGAACTCAAATTGGACCTCCCGCTTGATCCTGCAATCCCATTACTAA
>NW_003852512.1:4780677-4901664 GCF_000181295.1 Otolemur garnettii
GGAGGATGTTCTCCAGATCCTTCCAGGTAAATATAAAAGAAGTAAAGTCTCCATCTCTCCTTATGGGTGAATGTAGGGTATACGGTACACTTTCTGGAGGAAGGGTTCAACTACAACTTGCACTTTACCTGATACAAATAGTGTATCCTGACTTAAACACCCCCTCAGATATTAACCTGAATTAAAAATAAAAAACACTACAGTGAAGTTCATAGATAAGAGGAATGGCAGGTTTACTTAGGTGGATATGAAAAACATGAAAAGTCAGTGGATAAATTAATCAAAGGGAGAGAAAGACAAATGCTCGAAATTTAAAATGACAAGGGTGACACAGTCTTCAATACAAGAAAATTTCAAGTCTCCTAAGAGCAAGGTTTGTAGAATTCTATTCAAATACATTTAAACACAGATGCAATAGATACGTTTCTAGTGAAACACAATTTACAATTTACCCACATTGGCCCCAGGAGAGGCAAAAAGTCCAAGGAGACAATCACATACATCACATGCTGAATTTGGATAAAGACTTCTATAAAACAACAGCCAGGAGCCCGGCACGCGGGCTGCCCCTCCTCGGGGCCTTGGTCATGGCATGTGGTAGTTAGAGGGAGCGCGTGGCTGGCTCGAGGATGCGACAAACGGCCGTGCCTCTGACGCGGAGTTGGTTAGTGGGAAGCCCGGCCACCAAGGGGAACGCTCTCCAGGAGCGCCGGAGATCTAGAGTGTCTGTTGGGTCTGGTCGTCAAGGCGGTGGCGCTGCTCATGTCGGTGGGAGTTGAGGACTGAGTGTGTATGAGCCAGGACTGTGTTCCAGGAGCCCTCTCGGCACAGAGATGAGCCATCAGCCTGACAGGGCAGGGCCTGCTGGTCCCTCACAGGGTCCACCACCCCTGGAGGAGCCGGCCCTGCCTGCCGCGACTCCATCCAGCAGTTACTTGAGGAGCCTTTTCGAGTGTCCGGTCTGCTTTGACTACATCTTACCACCCATCCATCAGTGTCGGCAGGGTCATCTTGTTTGCATCAGCTGTTGCCAAGAGCTGACTTCTTGTCCAACTTGCCAGGAACCACTTGGATCCATTCGGAACTTGGCTATGGATAAACTGGCCAATTCACTTACGTTTCCGTGTAAATACGCCTCTTTTGGGTGTGGAACAAGTCTGCTGCTCGCGGAAAAAGCAGACCACGAAAGGGTCTGTGACTTTAGACCTTATCCCTGTCCGTGCCCTGGTGTTCGCTGCCCGTGGGAAGGCTCTGTGGACGCTGTGATGCCCCATCTGATACATCAGCACAACTTCACTACAGCACTAGAGGGAGAGAGTGCAACTTTCCTTGTGACGGAGATTAACAACGTGCCTGGTACTTTTTACTGGGTGATGACAAAGTCCTGTTTTGACCTGCACTTCATGGTGGTCTTGCAGAGACAGGAAAACCACGCTGGTCAAGAGCGGTTCTGCGCAATTGTACGGCTGCTAGGAACACCCCAGCAAGCACAACATTTTACTTACCAACTTGAGGTGAAAGGTGATCGACGGCGACTGACTTGGAGAGCAACTCCTCAATCTCTTCGGGAGGACATTGAGACAGCCATGATGAGCGGTGACTGCCTTGTATTCGACAACAACGCTGCACAACTTTTTGAAGAAAATGGCGAGTTAACCATCACTGTAACTATTGCCAAGTATTAAAATGGCAATAAGACATTTTCTGCCCAGTGTTTAGAACTTTGATTTCCCAGAAAATAAGGCCCGCCTCTGCCCGCCAACCTGAACGTCTTTTGGTTGGTGGAAGGTAGCTACATCAAAGTGAATAAAAGGCTGTAAACTACAGGAAGCAGTTTCATGTAGTAACATTGATATCTATTAAAACAAGTCAACAGTAAACCACTGAAAATATATATTTGTACATCCAAAGTGGGCATCTTTGTTATTAAAAAAGGAAGCATTGTAAAATAATTCTGAGTTTTGTGCTTGTAGTACATTGATTGTATTGCTGAAAAGTACTGGGTTTGTTGCCTGCATGTATTGTGTGTGTGATTGTGTGTGTGCTTTTGTGTGTGTGTGTCAATAAGCGACCCTGTGTGTGAACATGTGTGTGTGAGTGTGTGCATGTGGAGGTTATTTTCTCTTGAACTGACAAGCCAACTTGAGTGGTCTTGATCAGTAGACCAATGATTTTGCCCTTTGAGAGTCATTACACAGTGCTATTGTTGTGTTTGTGTGCATGTGTGTGTGTGTATTTGCTATTTTTTATTTCTATTTTTTGATTAAATAAATTTGACTTTCTTTTCTGTAATTCAGGTTTTACCTCACCTTTTTTGGTACCATGTTAAAGTTAGCAGCTTTTGATAGGCATAATTGTTTATGGTAAAGTTTATACTGTGTCAGATACATATCTTCTCCACGCCCTTTAATCAGTTCATTAGAAATATTTTAAGTTCAGCTATTTGGTGAAGTTCCAGAAGAGAAAGGTGACATAACAAAAATGATTGAAAGCTCTTTAAAGCAGCTCTAAGATGGGCTCTCTCTTTCTCTTTTTCTCATTCTTTCTGTTCTACAATTGAGTCACACCTTCAAACTTAATCTTTGACAGGTTAAGAAATAAATTGATTAATGAAATATTGAAAACAAATCAGGCATTTTTTCTCCTTTTCAAATACCTTGGACAAACCACATGTTGAAAATTTGTTGCTATATTTATTGACTTTGCAAAAGAAATCATTGTTGTGCACAATTACAAATTTTATTTGTAATGAAAAGCAAATCATTTGTTTAAAAAAAGTTGCCTTGAATATTACTTGAGTTCTTATTTAAAAACCATGAGAACAGTGATGTGGTAAGCAAAATGTAAAGGATTGACACATGTGACTTGTTCTATGATATAAAATTTACACCGTAAGGGGACCAAGCAAGATGGTACCCAAGTAACAGGTTCTTTGCAACTGGATATGGTGAGATTGGGAGAGATTGGCACCTCTGGCTTGTGGGCTCTGCCCAGAAACATCCCTTTGGGGACACAGGGAGGCAGAGGGAGGCTTCTGGACCCCAGGAAGAGGAGAAAAGCAGTGGAGACATGGGAAGTGATTTCGCTCTGAGGCTGTGGTGGTTGCCACAGCCAAAGCTGCAGCAACAGCAAGACTGCAGTCAGGAAAGGCCTTCTCTGTGGGTTGTTTTGGTTTTTTGGACCCGTGTACTTGAATTATCTCTGGGGACCGTGGGCGAGTGTGTATGTGGCGCTGAGTGGTCTCCAGATTTCAAGAGTGAGCCGCTGGGCTGGAGCAGAGGTTTCCTTGTTTGGCTGTGGGCCCCACTACAGCCACTGTGGGAGAGCAGACTCTTCCCTCAGGGTCCCAGAGTGAGGCTTGTGCTGGGAGATCTTGGGTGGGTGAGTGATCTAGTGACTTTGAACGGTGCACAGAGGTTGGGACTGTGACCCCAGGGGAAAAGCGGAGCTTTCAGTGTTTGGAGGTAGGAGAGCTGCTTTGCAGTCTTGCCCTTCAGGGGCTTAGAGTGAGGGTGGTTTTGTTGAGCCTGATAAGCAGGCAGCCACTTCAGGAGAGATCCCAGTGATACATGCTTTCCTGGAGAGAACTGATAGATATAGGAGTGTTTTGGTCATCATGTTGTTCAAAGGGCCAGTGTATGTTTTTAATTTTTTCACCATTGAGGAGGGTAGGTTTTCTTTGATGAATTCTAGGTGAGTTTACTTTGGTGGTAGACCATTGTACTGGTCATTATGGAAAATGGATTTGAGTATTTCCTGGAGAGCTGGTTTAGTTATGGCAAATTTCCAGATGTTTCAAAAGGTGAACAGTTAAATAACCAGAATCCACAGAGAACTCAAACATATTAGCAAGAAAAGAACAACTGATCCCATCTCAGGGTGGGCAAGGGACTTGAAGAGAAACTTCTCAGATGAAGTCAGGCGCACAGCCTACAGACTTATGAAAAAATGCTCATCATCCTTAATCATCAGAGAAATGCAAATCAAAACCACTTTGATATATCATCTAACTCCAGTAAGATTAGCCCACATCTCAAAGTTCCAAAACTACAGGCCAGGCATAGTGGGTCATTCTTGTAATGGTGGGAATGCAAGGTAGTACATTCCTTTTGGAAAGAAGTTTGGTGAACACTCAGGGATCTAAAAGTAGATCTGCCATTTGATCCTGCAATTTCTCTACTAGGTGTATATCCAAAAGACCAAAAATCACTTGGCAACAAAGATATTTGCACCAGATTGTTAATTGCAGCTCAATTTATAATTGCCAAGTCATGGAAGAAGCCCAAGTGCCCAACGACCCATGAATAGATTAACAAATTGTGGTTTATGTATACCATGGAATACTATGCAGCTTTAAAAAAGATGGAGACTTTACCTGTTTTATGTTTACATGGATCGAGCTTGAAAATATTCTTTTTAGTAAAGTATCTCAGGAATGAAAAAAATATATCCAATGTACTCAGTACTCCTATGAAAGTGATTTATAATCACTCACACTTTCATATGAAAGGTGAATCATAACTATAGCCCAGGATGAAGGAAGGAAGGGGTGGGGGATGGGAAGAGAGGTGGATGGTTTGATAGAGGGAAGGTTAATGGTGGAACCACACCTATGGAGCATATTGTAAGGGTATAAGTCAAATCTATCAAGTATAGAACACAAATGTCTTAATATTGTGATTAAGTAAATGGGGTGAAAGCTATATTAATTGGTAGGATGTAAACACTCCAATTTGTACAAATAATCAACACATTGAATCCCACAAAGGCATAAATGTATTCATGATCTATGTATGTATGACTTAATAAAAAAAAGAAAATTAAAAAAAAAGAAGTGCATTTTGGATTGTGGCCCACACCTGCATATGTGCATACATGTATAACTATCTATAAATCTTTCATAGAAATATATTTCATAAAACTAAAATTATTACCTCTACCATGGCGAAAATAAACAAATAAAATAAAATAAAATAAGTTGCCATGCCTTTCTTGTAAAATTTAGCACATGTTGAAAAATGAATTAGTATTGTATAACATTTTGAATCATAAATCCTAAGTATGAATACTAACTATGTTGCCTTCTATTTTTACATCATTTAGCAAGCCACGTAACCTCTCATTACTGGTAAAATAGAGCTAATAATAAAACCCACTTCATAGGGTCTTTGGGATGACCAGTTAATGTAATGACTATAAAGGGCTTAGAACAGTGTCTGCCACATGGTAAAATCTCAATAAATGTTAGATCTAGTGACATCCTTACTAATTAACACTAAGAAGGTGTTCAGGATAACAGCATGGTGGTGGGGAAAGATGAGATGGCCTTGCAGACTGCCATAGAGAAGCTACTATCATGGCAGTGACACTGGCAGGGCCTAGCAAGAAAATGATCCAGAGGCTTTTCGTAGAAGACAAAGCCGAGAATAGAGTCCGGGATGGTGAATAAGCCGAGAAGAGAGTTCATGACGGTGAATGAGCCCAGTGGTGAATGAGCCCAATGTAGTAACATAGGAGAGGAGTGAACAGAAATAATGTTACCAGTTAAGAATAAATCTTGGAAGAGATTTTCCTCTTCAGGTCGTTGTGTTCTTAGAAGGAGCATCCTGACATTTCTTATCAGGGTTAAAATTCTCCCACTGGCTTTTCATGGGCACCTTGGCAAGCGGCAGCACACTTGCCATGTGCCTGTCTCTGTGTAGAGACTTACTGCCAGGCACAGCTTTCCCCCAAACAGACTGGAATGTATGTTTTGCTTTTGTTAATGTTTCTGCTAAGTTAGTTTAAAACAGCTAAAATTCCAGAGCTAAAGTGTAACTTTGGAGCTGCATGTGAAGACTAAGACTTTTATAGCCAATTCCCTTGCTACGTTTCTGAATAAAATTATAAGATATAAATGTATTTTCTTACACTGGAGAATAATTCAAGCTTGATTACAAAAGTCCATATGGTTATCTTTAAATTCAGGGAATGTGTTTCTAGTTTATAGAATGATATTTGGCAGTTTTTATATATTTGAAAAAAAAGTCACGCATCTGGATGGATGATGTATAGTTGTGGTAAAATGGCTCATCTCTTTAATCTCTGGAGTGAAAAACATGGTTTGTTCCAACAGGGATTTTGTGGAGGTTTCATCTTCCTTTCACTTTATTAAAAGCAATTATATGTTGATGTCCAAGCACATCTTGACATGTCTTTTAACATCTTGTTTTATTTTTCCTTTGCTTAAGGTCACTGATTTGAAGTACATCTGGAAAAATGAAAGATGTAGGAGTGGAATATTTCATGACAACACAATCTTGAATAAGCTAGTGGCAGTTTCACTCCTAATATTGGCAGCCACATTCATTGAATCACATTCATTCTATTGACTTTTCAATGAACAATTTTCTTAATTGTAGCCAAAGTGAGCAGCAAGGATGCTCCATTCCTAATTAAAGCAAAAAGTACCTACTCATACAACCGGCATCAAGGACTGGTCCATTAACAACTTACCTATAGAGAACAATAAGAATAAAAATACAGCCTTCTGGAATAAATGACATTTTGGCAGCTGACAATATTCAAGCAGTGAAACGTTATTAGAAGCAACTTTCAGAAAACGTTTCACATTTAAAATAAAAATTGTTAACATACGAAAGACCTTTTGGGGGGACTGGAATATGTGAGATGCTAGCTCAAGATGGAGAAAATTAATTTTTGCTGAGAATAACTATGTTCCAGTCAATATGCTAGCCTCAGCACATATCTTATTTCATTTCCTTCTAATGATAATTATAGGAAACAGATACTATTATTATGACTATTTTATAGACAAGGAAACTGAGAAGTTAATATGCTCCAGGCTGTATGTTAGTTATGATAGATACATGATTGGCTCTAAATAACACTCTCTCAATTATTATGATTTATGGGCTACATAATTCCTTCCTAGTAACTTAATCTTTTGCTACACCTTATTTTTGAAGCAGACAAACTTAATTGGTCAGAGGAGTATAGTAAATGATGGTAGAATAATAAAAGGTGCTACTTAATGAGTATTTATTGTTTTCCAGGTACTATTTTATGCTTTTTTTAAGTTGCTGAAATTATTTCCTACTACACAGGCTTTCTAATATGTATTAATTAAGATATAATTAATATACCATGTGATTTACCTGTTGAAATGTACAATTCATTATTTTTTATTTTTTTTAATTCTTTTTTTTTTTTTTTTTTAAAGACGAGGTCTTTCTCTGTCTCACCTAGTCTGGAGTGCAGTCACATAATCATAGCTCTCTGTAGCCTTGAGTTCTTGGGATCAAGTGATCCTCCAGCCTCAGCTTCCTGAGTACCTAGGACTATAGGTACTCACCACCATGTCTAGTTAATTAAAAAAAAAATGTGGAGGTGATATCTTGCTATGTTGCCCACGCTGCTCACATACCCTTGGCCTCAAGAAATCCTCGCACCTTGCCCTCACAAAGCTATCCACCCCATCCGGCCTAATCAATACTTTTTATTAGTTTCACACATATGAGCAACCATCACAAGAGTCAATTTTAGAACATTTTTATTACCTTAAGCAGAAACCCTATGCGCTTTAGCTATCATCACTGTGTACCACCAGCCCCTGTCCCTAGCCTTAAACAACTGTTGAACTATTTTCTGTCTCTAAAGATGTTTCCATTCTGAGCATTTGCAATCATAACAATCTAGTTTCTGTGACTGGCCTCTTTTACTGGGAGTAATGTTTTCAAGGCTTATGCATGTTTAGTATGTATCAGCACTTCATTTCTTTGGAAGGCTGAGTGATATTCCATTCTGTGCATTATCACATATTGTTTATTCATTCATCAGTTGATAGGCATTTGGGTTGTTCCAAGTTTTGTCTATTGTGAATATTGTTGCCATGAACATTCATGTACAAGTTTTGATATGGAAATATGTTTCCATTTATCTTGAATATATACCTAGGAGTGGAAATTCTGGGTTAAATGTTTTTGAGAAGCTACCAAACTATTTTCCAAAGCGGCTGCACCATTTTTCATTCTCACTACCAGCATATAAGGGCTATAACTTCTCTACATCCTTTGCACACACTTGTGATTACCTAACTTTTGATTGTAGTCTTCCTAGTGAGTATGAAGTGGTATCTCTGTGAGTTTCACTTGCATTTACTAATGACTAATTGTGTAAAATATCTTTTTTAAAAATTGGGTTAATGTGAGAGTTATACTTCGGTTACATTATTTGCATTTGTAAGGTAAAGTTCAAAGTCTATAGTTGGGTCCTTCACCCCGGAGCCGTGCCATATACCCCTATGTTGTACCCGAGAGGTGTGATTTTACTGAAACCCCCTTGCCCCCTTCTTGAATTTAACTGTGTTTTTCTCTGATGTGAGCCTGTAGTTGTTCATCTATTATGTTTAGATTAGTACCTAGTACTTAGAGGGCTTTCTTTTCAATTTTTGAGATATGTTACTTAAGTGAATGTTCTCCAAGTCCATCCAGGTAAACACAAAAGATACAAAGTCCCCACTTTTTATGGCTGAATAGTACTCCAGGGTATGTAACTGTTTATTAATCTATGCATGTGTTAGTTGGCCATTTGTTTGTCTTTTTCGGAAAAATGTCTATTCATAAAAATTGCTCATTTTTATTGGACTATTTATCTTTCTGGCATTGGTTTGTAACTACATACTTGGGGTCACAATCCCTTATCAGGTATATGATATGCAAATATTTCTTCCCATTCTGTAGGTTGTGGTGCTTTATCATTTTAATGCGTTATTTCATTTATTCTTTACAACAGTCTTATGAGGAACTGCTCACCCATCCCCAGGCTGAGTGGATAAGTACCTTAACCTAAGTCACAATGCTGATAAAGGATGCGTCCAGGATTTGTGCTCACATCTCCCTTGAGAATTCTATTAATGCTTCCCTTCTCCTGCCTTGATGCTGACATATATTGTAAGCATTTAACACAGTGGTTCTCAATCTGCCTAATGCCACAGCCCTTTAGTGCAGTTCCTGTGGGTCACAACACACAGGTTGAAAACTGCTGATTTAACAAGAGAAATTAAATTTCAGGATTTCATTGCTTGTCTATGCTTCCTTCCTAGACATTCCAGTGGATAAACATTGAAAAGAAAAACATTTTGTTCCTGTTCTTTAAATTGATTCTCTAGGGACGGTGGTGATTTCCAGCAGGAGGGTGTAACCACAGAGCCCCTGAGACACATTGAAGTGGTATTCTGAGTCAAGATTTATAAGCGTGAGGGAACTGTTCTTTTGAAAGACAATTACAAAGAAAAACCTTTCGATGTGAGCCAGATGCAGCCATGATTTTGATTAAATCTTTGCTGGTAACCATAGTTAGGTGGGAACATCTGCCCACTGATGAGCTCCCTGGAGTTTCAGCGGGTGAATTAACAGAGGAAATACAACTCCAAGAGCTTCTTCCTAAGGGGAGAAGTTAATGGGAAAAACTCATTTACCTTTCCTCCATTTTTTTCCACTTGCCATTTAGGAGGCCAAGGTAAATGTACTATTGCTTTGAGTAAACACTGTGTTTCCTCAGCCTCACTGCTTCCCCAGCATTGACTTTTCAGGTGCACAGTGAGTGTTGGTGCATGCATTGAGGTCCCATGTGTGTGGGCATGTCTGAGAAGAGTGCACAGCCCCATATCAGTATAATAGCAATCCTCTGCTGATATTTTTCATTCACACCCACACTTCAGAAAACACATACTTCTCTCCTTTCAAATCTGGCTTCTTAAATGTCTTTATTAGTTTATCATTGGAAGTTTGACTCACCATGCAGAATACATGGTATTTAGAGAAAATATGTTTCTATTGGGGTTTTCTGGATTATTTTGGGCTCTAGGTCAATCTTAATTGAGCAGTCCCCAGGCATGAGGGCTTTATTCACCTTCCACACCGCCATACAATCATAAGGTGCAGAAAAAGAACAGTCCTAGGTATATGTAGATAGATACTCTGAACTATATCTTGAGCTGGTTAGTCACCTTCTTTTGAGACCATTAGGATTAATTCTGTCTTATCTCATCATTTTTACTTAAGTCATCACCTTGCAGATAATACATCACAATCTAGCCCTTTTTCTGCATATAGTGCAATGCATAGCAAAATTAGACCCAATTCTCTTTCCATCATCATAACCCTTCTTCTCTGCCTTCTGTAACTTGGAGTCTATGATTAAGAAACTCCTCAGAAACTTCAAACTATTCCCTTAAGGTTCCCTTCATCTACTTGCTATAACTGGAAGATGACTGTGTCCTGAGGGGATCACTTGCCCTTCATTCCTCTAAAGTGAGCACTAGTTTTCCTCACAAACACTGGAGACTAGAAGTGGGGTGAATTGCTTTACTCCTCCTTGTCACTTACAAATCAATTCTGTTTCTCCTTCAAAATCCAGAGTTCCTAATTCACCATTTTCTTCTCTGCTCTCATTTTTGCCTCCATTTTGGCAACTTCAACATCTATGTACATATTTCCAATTTTTCATGATCTCATCACTAATGATATTTTTTTCTCCATTATACTTAAGCCACTCACTTTACTGTTCAGACTATAAACATTGTTATTCTCCAGGTTGTTTCACTTTAAAATCTTTATTTTAAGATTTTTCTTTTTGGCTATCCTACATAATTTTCCTGCTGAAATATCTCCTTCACTCACATGTATAAACACACACACTAATGCTAATAACCCTTCAACAGACTACCAGTTAACAGACTGTTAACTCTATCTTTCACCATCATTCACTCTTCTCATACCTCACTTCCTCCTTCCTTACCAATTTAGAGTTCATAGTCCATTATTATTATCACTCACTTGGATAACCTTTATCTTCCTACCCACTTTCTTGGAAAAATTGTGCCCATTGTTAAATCTATCTACCTATTTTTCTCATGTAAAATAGGTATATATAGGTATAGGTATATACCTATAAAATAGGTATATAAAGCTATATAAATTTACAGGATTAGACTGACTAATCTCACCAGAAATTTTTGACTAGGTGTCAAATCAACAATGCTTCCATATTATGTGTTTGTTTGCACTACCAAAACCAGCTATTCAACATCTTATCCGATCCTCAATTTCTTAAAAATCCACCATCTCCTGTCATTTGGTGATCTTATCTCTTCCTTCACTGAGGAAATAGAAGAATCAAGAGAGAATTCCCATATATCCCCACCACCAAATCCACTATTTTGCTTGCATTTGTAACCGACTATAATCACTTTCTTATTTTTTGTATAATGTACAAATATTAACCTATTTTCATGTAAGGCCAACCCTTCTACTTTTATTATAAATCTCATTGACTAATGAGCAGAATATACTCCCTGATTTCTTAATATTTTTTCTTCTGCAAATATTCACCTTTGCTCTTTTACATCATCAGTTTCACTGAATCATGCACATCAGCACACAGATATGTTCTAAATATACCCTTTTAAAAAATACAGTGTCTTGGCCCCAAGCCAATATCTAGTTATTGTCTCATGTTTTCTCTTTCCTTAGCACCAACCTGTCACAAGAAATTGTCTACTCACCACTAATTTTTAACCTCATAATATGTTTTAATACACATCATTCGGGTTTATATTAAATCTTTTCTACTCTTTTATTCTCTTTTTCAAGATTACCAATACTCTCCATACTACCAAGTTAAATAGTCATTTGTGTGTCTTCATATTATAATTGAATAATATTTAATACAGTTTAACATTTATTTTCCTTGCAACATCATCTGACCTTGACTTTTGTAATGCTACATTAAACTTTTTTTTTTCTGTTTTTAATTCTTTTGCTTATATACCCAGTAATAGAATTGTTGCTTATATGGTAAATTTATGCTTAACTTATTGAACAACTGCTAAACTGTTTTCTATGGAAGCTGCACCATTTTTCATTCCCATCAGAAGTGTATGACGGTTTCAATCTCTTCATATCTTCACCAACGTTTGTAATGCCCCTTTAAAAAAATATAGCTACCCAAGATCATGTTAAGTGAGCATCTCATTGTGGTTTGGATGTGCATATCCCTAATGGTTAATGATGGTAAGCATCTTTTTATGTATTTCTTGGTTATTTATATACCTTCTTTGGAAAAATGTCTGCTCAAGTTCTTAACCTAACTTTTAGTTGTATTGTTTTTGTCATTTTGTTATTGAGTTGTCAAAGTCTTTTATGTATTCTGGATACTGGATATTTATCAAATATATGATTTGCAAATATATTTCTCCCTTTATTTAGGTTGCCCTTTCACTTCCTTTGTGAGTTTCTTTCTTTTTTCAGAAGAAAAAATATTTTTACATTTTCATATAGTCCAATTTACTCTTCCTTTGTGGCTTCTAATTTTGGTGGCGTATGAAAAATTGTTGCTTAATCGAGTTCTATATGTTTCTTATCTCCATAACTCTGACCAAAAAAGAGTCAAACCCATTCACTCAACAACATATTTGTGATCACTTACTAAGTACTAGGCCTTAATCTAACTACTGAGGATAAAGTGATGAATGGAATAGTTGTGAAGGTTGATTTCCAGATCATTATCAACATTCATGTTATATTCTTCTTCTGGGTCAACTCCATTCTCTTCTCTCTTGCAATTAAATGTGATTATATAAATTCTTGCCAAGAACATGTAAGTGGGAGTGATGCATATTCCCTTCAACCTGGCACTTGAAAATTTCCATGTGCCACCGTCCACGAACTCTTTTGTTCTTGTAGTAGGAATGGAGACAGAATCAGGAGTTGCAGATGAGGTGGCAAAAAGGGCTATTTTCAAATTATCTCAGTAGGACTAGGCAAGGATTAAACAATTTTGTTTTTGAGATAGTCTCCCTTTGTCACTGGACTAAAGTGCCATGGTGTCAGCCTAGCTCACAACAACCTCAAACTCTTGAGTTCAAGAGATCTTCCTGCCTCAGCCTCCCGAGAAGGTTGGACTAGGTGCCTACCACCATTCCCAACTAATTTATTTCTTTTAGTGGAGATAAGATCTCTTTCTTTCTCAGGCTGGTATTGAACTTTAGAGCTCAAGCAATCCTCCAGCACTCCTCCAGAGTGTTAACAATTAAGTGATTATTGCTACGGTTTGACTGAGTCTTCTTCAAAATCTGGTATTAATGATGTAGTCTTTAAGAGGTTCAGGCCATGAAGTCTTCTCCCTCTTTACTGGGATCAAGGCTGTTATAAAAGAGGCTTCATGCAACCTTGGCTGGATTACCCTGCGTTTTGCTCTGTAAGGACACAACATTTCTTCCCTCCTGAGAATACAGCAACAAGGTGCCATCAGGGAAGAAAAAAGCTACGTATAGGGAGGGCACCTCTGAAATGAAGGTTTTCTAACCTTCTTAAGGGAAGAAGTGTGAGGAGAAGATGAAAGTGCCCCTTCCTGCTTTTGTTTTCCCAAATACCAAGATGCTATATGTTAGGACAGTGCTTTACTATAGCTTGAATGTGTCCCCCAGAATTCAAGGGTTAGAAATTTGTTCTCCAATGTGATAGTGTTGGGAAGTGGAACCTTTAAGATAGATCATTAACATAAGGAAAGACAGAAACTTTACATCTTTTGTGTTTACCTAGATGGAGTTGAAACACACTCTTCCTATTAAAGTATCTTCAAGAATGGGAAAAAAAAATCCAGGGTATGCTGTACTAATATGAAACCAATATATAAATAACTAAACGCCCACAGTAAAGATAAAACATAAATATTGTCTAGATGGAGAAGGGGAGAGGAGGAAGAGGGGAGGAGAAAGAGGGAGAATGATTCGCAAGATCTCACCTAATGTGCACAATGTGAGGGTATTTAGCACTCTCCCTGGGTGAAGGGCTCAACTACAACTTGAACTTTACCTTAGAATGGAAAACAATGTAACCTGAACATTTGTACCTTCATATTGATTTGAAATAAAAAAGATTTATCATTAAGAGGAATTATAAAAAAGAAGAATAAAAAAGCAACCCTCACCAGATTACCAAACCTGTTGATACCTTAATCTTGGACTTTCCAGCTCCATAATAGTAAGAAATAAATTTATGTTGCTTATACATTGCCCTGGGTTAGGTATTTTGTTATATCACTACTAATACACTATGACATTATTTAGCATAATTCAAGCATATACTTAGTGGTCCATGAATTCTAGTTTCTGTTATTGTAATTACAGTATTTGAATATTTCAGTAATCACCTGAGATGGGAAAAATATGAGTAACCCTATACAATCCATCAGATAGTGCAATGAGTGTTGCAGTCTTATAGACCGAGAAGCAGGCTGGCTCATGGCAATAGTTTTGTCATTCTGTACAATTTCTATTTTGATGAACCAAGAAAATTCTAAACTACATGACAGAGTATTAAGAACTATAATTTTGGAAATGCTCATCTAGTAAAATGCAGCTTAAACCTAAAACAACATAAGAAGTTTGGTTATACTGGTTATAAAAATTTTAAATTGCTGTAGGACATTTTTCATTTACACAACACTTTAGTGAAAGAACACTGTAATAGTCCAACTTCATTTTTTTTTTTAGTTTTGACTTTTGACAGCTTGAATACTCACTACTCCCTCTCACTCTTCTTACCTATAGCTGTTGTGAAAGGCCAGGTGCTCCTTTCTTTAGGGCCAGTGAGATGTTCAAACCATACAAGCCATGACCTGTTTGTGGGAACACTCATTCCAGCTTCGTTCCCTAACCACTATAAAAGCCAACTTAATCCTTTCTTTCTGTTTTCTCAATTCATTCTTGCACTTGCTGGGAAACCTGCTTGATCTCCCCAGAAAGTCTCATTATGCAAGTAATAAACTTTTTCATACCCATTTATGTATGTGTCATCAATCTTGACATCAGAACCAAATTTTAGATGTAGGGTCCATTATGTCTCTGTGTGGTGATTACACAATTAACCCCGTAAGCAGGACTTTTAGTCACTGTTCACTATCACTAGTAATCATTTTTTCTCTGGATTTGGCTTCCTAACTCGTACTGCTGTTTGCTGGTAAGTATTCAGTTTGAGCTACTGCCTGCTGGCCAGCCTGTGCTTTCAAATGTACTTCTTTGTGCCACGTTTGTAGAGTCAAATCACAAGCCTCTGCTAAAGATTTAAACATCATAAGTCAGAAGTTTAGGTAACTAACTGGGTTGGATCTCTTTTTTAAATCAGCCATGAATCATGTGTCTCAATTCCAACAATCAACATGACTAACACTAGGCACTAGGGAATAACTCTTGTTACTCTTGACTGTGTCTCCAATAGATGTTAGCCACATTTCCATACAGAGATCAGGAGAAAAGTTGATGGTAAATATACAGGCCCACTGGGTGGTCACTCATTTGGAAGAAGAGTGGTTACTATGAAAATGCTGAGGTAATAATCCTAAAAGCAAATAGCACACTAGGAAATTTAAAAAATGCTTCTTCTCATACTGCCTATGTCTCTATAACAACAATAAAAAAAGGATCCTGATCAACAAACACATTACAAAACGTTCATCATCCCTAATCATCAGAGAAAGGCAAAGAAAAACAACTTTGAGATATCCCCAGTGAGATTAGCCCGCCTCACAAAATACTAAAGCTGGATATGCTTTTGTGGATGTGGAGAGAAGGGAACATTTTTGCACTACTGGTGGGATTGTAAACTAATACAGCCTTTTTAGAAAGAAGTATGAAGAATCCACAAATAACTAAAAGTAGACCTTCCATTTGATCCCATAATCCCATTGACAGCTATCTACCCAGAAGGAAAAAAATCATTTTATCACAAAGTCATTTGCACTAGAATGCTTATTGTAGCTCAATCACCAGGATATGGAATCAACCAAAGTATCCACCAACTCATGAATGAATTAACAAACTGTAGTATATGTATACCATGGAGTAAAATTTAGCCATTAAAGCAATGGAAACTTTACATCTTTTGTGTTTACTTGCATGGAGTTGAAACATTCTTCTTAGTAAAGTGTCACAAGAATGAAAAATCAGAGGGTGAAGCAATATGGAGGATTAGAAATAGCTCCTTACTAGCCACTCATGGGACTTACCTAGACTGCCCCCTCCAAAGGCCTAGATTCATGGGGGTGGCCATAGAACCCAAATGATCACCACCATTTTTCCTATTGCTCTCTTTCTCCTTTTCTGTCTTTCTTCCCTCCTCTTCAACTCTTTCCTTTCACCCTCTCTTCTTTATTTTTCTTTCTTTATCTTTTTTCTTTTCTTTCTCCCTTCTTGTATTTTACAGTTTTCTTCCCTTTGGCCTTATACCAAAAGACTACTTCAATACCTAAGCTATGAGACAAGGTAATCTGAAGCAAAGGAGGTAGTGAAAAGGAAAAAGTAGGTAAAGGAAGTGAACAAGAAAATACATATGAAGAATAATCAATCAAAAAATTCAGGCAATGTGAAAAGCCAAAACAGAGCACTCCTCCCCCCAAGAGAAAATGAGGCAGGTACTGCAGAGAATCCTGCCTACAAAGGATTAATGGAAATGACAGAAAGGGTATTTAAAATATGGATGGCAAAGGTAATAAAAGGAATTGATGAGAAAGTGAAAAAAACATAACTAAAAGAGGGATGAAAGATATGAAGAATATAGAAAGAATATAGTAAAGATTAAGGAATTAAAGGAATCAATTAGGGAACTTAAAGATTCAGTCGAAGGTACCAATAACATACTAGGCCATGAAAAAGAAAGAATCTCAGAGCTAGATAATATAGCTCTTGAGCAAACACAGATAGTCAAAGAGGCAGAAAAGAAGATAGAGATAGTAGAACATTTGCTCAGACAATTATGGGACTACATCAAACACTCACACATACAAATTATAAGTATTCACAAAGGGGAAGAAGAAAATCCAAAAAGAATGGAAGCCCTACTGGAGGATATGATAAATGAAAATTTCCCAAGTTTCACTAAAGATCCTGAAACAGTCTTTTTAGAGGTATATCAAACTTCGGTTCATCTGAACACAAATAGAACATCTCCAAGACACATTTTAATGAACCTGTTCAAAGTCAAGACAAAAGAAGAAATTCTGAAAGGTGACAGGAGTAAGCACCAATTGACATATAGGAAGAGATCTAGCAGACCCTTCAACTAAAACTTCCAAAACAGAAGAAAATGGTCATCTAACTTTAAACTTCTTAACCAAAATAATTTTTAGCCCAGAATTCTGTATCCTGCTAAACTAAACCAAAATTAATGGAGAAGAAAGAAATAAGATGGCAGAGTAGAGACAGTTCCTTTGCAGCAGAGCATGCTGAAATTAGGGAGAAAGGACTCCAGCCATCTCTGTCTGGTGGGCCCTGCTCAGAAATATCACTTCTGGAGTACAGAGAGGCAGCAGGAGACTCCAGGAGCCCCAAAATAGTGCAGGACCTGTGGAGAACCAGCAGAGAAGGTGATTTATTGTGTGCTGGCAGAGGCCCCTGGTTCATCAGCAGCAACAGTTTTCAGACAGAGAAGGCCTGCCCTTTGTGCTTTTTTGTTTGTTTATTTGTTTTTTGTGTACCTGGGCAGTTGGTGGAGTTGCCTTGGGAGAACTTAGATGAGCAAGTGAGTGATCTTGAGTCGCACCCAGGGGCTGAGATTGAGCCACTGGGTGGAGTGGAGTTCAGCTGTGGGCTAGGCGCAGTCATTGTGGGAAACTGCTTTGTAAGATCAGGCCTCAGAGTCCTAATGTGAGGCCGGTTCTGGCATGCCTGATAAGCTAGCTGGGTAGCCATCTGTGGGAAGATTTGAGTGACACACAATTTCCAGGGAAAGCCACTGCATGGCCAAGGAGACTGTTTGGAATGCTCAAGGCATCTCTCTTAAGCAGGCTGAGGAAAGCTTCAGGCTCCCAAGTCTACGGGGATTGAAGGCAAAGATACCAGGAAGATGGGACCAGGACTTCTTGGCAAAACAGAGGCTTCTAACCTCCATCTTATACAGTTTTATTAGCATAATAATTATCATTTAATACCCCAGAAGACTGATATGCATGCACACACACAATCCCCACCACACACACACATACCCCTTCCTTTTAAAAAATTTTTTAGCAACTTTTTCCCTGAGATTTTTTCCTTTTCTTTCTTTTTTTCTTTAACATTTATGATTTTATCATTGTTCCATTATTCAACTGTAAGGGCTCAATTTATGCTATTTTTTCTTCTCCTATTATTCTCTCTTCCCATTTTATTCCTTAAGGTGTTTTTGTTTGTTTTGTTTTGTTTTATAGTATTTTTGTTTTTCTTCTTCATTTGGTGGGGGTGGGGTCTTGTTTCTGCTCAGGCTTATAAAGAGCTTCAGACCTCAAGAGATTCACCCAACCCAACTTCCTAGAGGCTGGGAATTGTGGGCGCAGGTCAAAGCACCATGCTGAAAAACACTATTACTCCTGTCTCTCTCTTTCTGTTTCTCTCTTCTTTTTGTCAATATTTCCTTTTACTCTGACTTTCATTTTTGTGTTCTCTTTTTCTATCTTCTTTCCCTTCTTGTTCTTCACTCTTCTCTTCCTTTTAGTCCTATACTAATAGGACACTTCAACACCTAAGGTCAGAAACAAGGTAACTTAAAGAGGAGGAGAAAGTGAAAGGAAAAGTAGGGTAAGGAAGCAGACAAAAGGAAAACATTCATGATGAAGAACCAAAAGAAAAATCCAGGCAACATGAAAAATCACACAAGAGCACTCCTGCCCAGGGGATCATAAGATAGCTACTGTAGATGATTCCACCTATAAAGTAATGTTTAAAATGACAGAAAGGGAATTTAAAATATGGATGGTAAAAACAATGAAGAAAATTTCTGAGAAAGTGGAATATAACAAAAAGGAAATCAAAAAACAGAACCCAATCAAGGATGAATGATATAAAGAATATAGAAAGGATATAGCAGAGCTTAGGGAATAGAAGCAGTAAATCAGGGAACTTAAAGTTGAAGTAGAAAGTATCAATAACAGATTAGAACACGGAGAAAAAAAATCTCAGAACTAGAGGATAAAGCTCTTGAGCTGACATAAGCAGTTAAAGAGGCAGAAAAGAAGAGAAATAATGCAGAACATTCACGGAGATAGAATTATGGGACCTCATGAAGTACTCAAAAAATGCAAATTATAGGATCACAGAAGAGGAGGAAGAATGCCCCAGAGGAATGGGCACCCTACTAAGGAATATGATAAATAAAAATTTCCCAAGCAACACCAAAGATTCTGACACACCACTCTCAGAGGGATATCAAACCCCAGGTCATCTCAACTCCAACAGAGCTTCTCTAAGACACATTGTCATGAACCTGTCCAAAGTCAAGACAAAAGAGAAAATTCTGCAAGCAGCCAGGAGTAAGCACCAAATGATCTACAGGGGCAAGTCCACCAGGGTGACAGAAGACTTCTCAAACAAAACTTTTCAAACAATAAGAGAGTGCTCATCTACCTTTAAATTACTTAAACAAAACAATTTTCAAACAATAAGAGAGTGCTCATCTACCTTTAAATTACTTAAACAAAACAATTTTCAACCCAAATATATCCTGCTAAGCTAAGCTTCAAAGTTGATGGAAAAATGAAATCTTTTACTGACATACAAACACTGAGAGAGCAGCTTTACAGGAAATAATGTGACCTATTCTTTGCACTTAACATCACAATAGACCACCAGCATAATAAACACCCAGCAACTAAAGAACAAAACCTACCATCCTCAATGACCCAAAGTAAAAGTAAGCAGGCAACTTTCACAAAATAAGATGAAAAGAACTCCACCATACTTACCATTTCTCTCAATAAATATTTGTGGCTTTAATTCTCCACTGAAGAGGCACAGGCTGGTTGATTGATACAGAAGCACAAGCCAGACATAGGGTATCTATAAGACTCTCATGTTGCTTTCAAGGACAAAGCAAGACTCAGAGTGGAAGGAAGGAAAACAATATTTCAGGGAAATGGAAATCAGAAGAAAGGAAGCAATCTCATTTTCAGATACAAGTGGATTTAAAGCAACTAAACTCAAAAAAGACAAAGATGGGCACTCCATATTGGTCAGGGGAATCATACAACAAGAAGACATTTCAATTCTAAATATTTATGCACTCAAATGTGCCCAGATTTAAGAAACAGACCTTAATTAGCCTGATCAATATCATATCCTATAACACCATAATAGCAGGGGACTTTAACACCCTCCTAACAGAGCTGTAAAGATCCTTTAAACAGAAACTAAACAAAGATACAAGGGACTTAAATGTGACACTAGAACAACTGTGCTTAGTAGATATATAAAGAAAATGCCATCCCAAAGCTAGGGAATACACATTCGTCTTGTCAGCCCACGGAATATCCTCCGAAATAAATCATATTCTAGGACACAAATCAAACCTCAACAAAATCATAAGAATTGAAATTAAACCTTGTATTTTCTCAGAGCACAAGACAATTAAGGTGGAGTTCAAATCCAATGAAAATTTTCATCCGCACACAAAGGCATGGAAATTAAATAACCTTATGCTGAATAACAGTTGGATCAAGGAAGGGATAAAGAAGGAAATCATTAACTTCCTTGAGAATAACAAAAATGAAAACCCAAGCTACCAAAACCTGTGGGACACAGCAAAAGAAGTCCTATGAAGGAAATTTATCATATTAGATGCCTACATCTGAAAAAACAGAAAGAGAACACATCAATAACCTAATGAATCATTTTAAATAAATGGAAAAGGAAGAGCAATCCAATCCCAAACCTAGCAAAAGAAAAGAAATAACCAAAATTATATCAGAAATAAATTAATATGAAAACAAAAGAATCATTCAGTAAATTAATTAAACAAAAATTGGTTCTTTGAAAAGATAAACATAATCAATGAGACATTGGCCAGATTAACCAGAAATAGAACAGTAAAGTCTTTGACAAACTCAATAATAAATAAAAAGGGGGAAATAACAACTGATACCACTGAGATACAAGAGCTTATTTCTGACTACTACCAAAAACTCTATGCCCAGAAATTTAACAATGTGAAGGGAATGGACCAATATCTGGAATCACACCTTCTTCCAAGACTTAACCAGGAAGAAATGGATGTCTTGAACAGACCAATGTCAAGCACGGAAATTGCAGAAACAATAAAAAACCTCAAAACCAGGTAGCTTCACATCAGAATTCTGTCACACCTTCAAAGATATACTTGAACCTATACTGCAGAACCCATTCTAAAACATTGAGAAAGTTTATAGTACCTGTACTACAAAGCAAACTTTACCTTGATTCTAAAACCAGGAAAGGACCAAACTAAAAACGAAAACTACACACCAATTTTACTAATGAGTTTGATGCAAAAATACTCAATAAAATCTTAGTTAATAGATTGCAACCATACATTAAAAAATTATACATCATGATCAAGTAGGCTTCATCCAAGGGATGCAAGGTGGTTTAACATATGCAAATTCATAAATGTAATGCACCATATCAATAGAAGCAAAAAGAAAGACCATACGATCCTATCAATAGATGCATAAAAAGCATTTGACAAAATTCAGCATCCTTTTCTAACAAAAACACTTTTAATAGGCATGGGTGGCATATTTCTTAAGCAGACTGAAGCCATATATGACAAACCCACAGCTAACATCATATTGAGAGGAATAAAATTGAAAGCTTTTACACTTAGAACTGTAACTAGACAAGGATGTCCACTATGGCCACTATTATTCAACATTGTAGTAGAAGTTCTACCCAATGAAATCAGGCAAGACAAATATATAAAAGACATCTAAATGGGGACAGAGGAAGTCAAATTCTTGCTCTTTGTTGATGATATGATCTTATATTTAGAAAACCCTAGAGACTCAACCATAAAACTGCTGGAAGTGCTAAGGAAATTCAGTAATGTCTCATGGTATGAAATCTATGTTCGTAAATCAGTGGTCTTTGTATATGCCAATGACAGCCAAATTAAGAAGCAATTCAGGGACATAATTCCCTCTACAGTAGCTTCATAGAAAAAGAAATACTAAGGAATATACCTAACCAAAAGAGTGAAGTATCTTTACAAAGAGAATTATGAAACTTTAAGAAAAGAAATAACAGAACACATTATAAAATGTAAGAACATACCATGCTCTTGGTTGGGAAGAATCAACATTGTCAAAATGTCTATTCTACCTAAGGTAATCTATAGATTCAATGCAATCCCCATTAAAATGCCAATATCATACTTTCAAGAACTAGAAAATATATTACTTCATATTTTATGGAAGAAGAAAAAAAAAAAAACATATAGCCAAGGCAATTCTTAGTAATAAAAACAAAGCTAGGGGCATCACCCTATCAACTTCAGGCTTTTTACAAGTCCAAAAAAGAATCAAAAAAGAATGTTATTAGCACAAAATTAGAGACATAGGCATACAGAAAAAAAGGAAAACCAGTAGACGAAACCAGTCTCTAGTTGCCATCTGATCTTTTATAAACCAAACCTGTTCGATAAAGGGTGTGGGAAGAACTGGATATCCACAAGTAAAAGACTAAAACTGGACCCACACCATTCACCACTTACAAAAGTTAACTCAAAATGGATAAAAGACTTAAATCTAAGAAACAAAATGGTAAAATTCTTAAAAGAAAGTGTGGGGAAAACTCTTGATGATGTTGATCTGGGGAAAAGTTCCATGACAAAGACATCAGCGGCCCTCACAACAAAAATAAACAAATGGGACTTAATTAAACTCAACAGCTTCTGCACATCTAAGGCCACAAGTAATGCAAACAGACAATGTTCATAATGGGATAAGATATTTGCAGGGTATGAATGTCACAAAGGTTGATAGCTAGAATCTATAGAGAGCTCAAGTTAATCAACAAAAAAAGAGCTAACAATCCCATCTATCACCAGGCAAGAGATAAGAACAGAACCTTCTCTGAGGAAGACAGATGAATGGCTAACAAACATTTGAAAAAAATGCCTATCATCCCTGATCATCAGAGAAATGCAAATCAAAACCACTCTGATATATCACCTAACCTCAGTAAAGAATAGCCTACATAACAAAGTTTCAAAGCTACAGATGCTGGCATGGATGTGGAGAGAAGAAAATACTTTTACACTGTTGGTGGAACTGCAAACTAATACAACATTTTTGGAAGAAAGTATGGAAGATCCTCAAAGAACTCAAATTAGACCTCCCATTTATCTTGCAATCCTATTGCTAGGCATCTATCCAGAAGGAAAAAAATGTCATTTATCAAAAGTACATTCATTTGCACTTGACTGTTTATTGCAGCTCAATTTACAATTGCCAAATTGTGGAAACAACCTAAAAGTCCATCAATTCAGGAATGGATAAACAAATTGTGGTACATGCTCACCATGGAATACTATTCAGCTATAAAAAGATCATGACTTCACATCTTTTTTAATATCCTGGGTGGAGTTGAAGCACATTCTTCTTTGTAAAGTTTCACAAGAATGAAAAAGCAAATTAAACAATGTACTCAATATTAACATGAAGTCAGTATATTATGTAAAGCATGTCTATACAGGAGAAAACTCATTTCAATTCAAGTTCTTGGGAGTGGTAATGAGGGTGGGGGAAAGGAGGTGGGGTTCTCTCACTGAATGGCCATGGGGTGGAGGTGTTTAGCACACCTTTTGTGTGTGGAACATAACCACAAGAAGGATTCTATCTAACAAAATCAAATATTTTTACTTGTTTTTTTGTACCCTCATATTAACCTGTGATAAATTTACTTTTCAAAAATAATAAAAGTAAAATTATTGCATTAAAAATAAATAATTGAATTTTCTCAATTTTAATATGAAGACAGCAGATGGTCTAATATACACATAATAGAAAAACTCAAATCAATTCCAGGTGGAGGGTGAGAGAATAAGGGAGAGGGGAAGAGAAATGGGATTGGTGTGCTCCCACTTAAGGGACAGAACATTAGGGTGTATGGCACTCCTCTTGGAGGTGGGACAAAATCATAAAAGGGACTTTCCCTAACAATTGCAAATAGTACAACCTAATTCTCTGTACCCTCAATTAACCTGAAACAATAAAAATAAAAAAAGATGAATAAATCAAATATTTTACTGTGATGCAAATATTGAAGGAGTTGCCACAAAAATATTAGCTCTACAGTAAATATTTAGACCTATTCTTCATACTGACCATTACAATGGACCACCAGGAAAGTGAACACCCAGAAACTGAATGATAAAACTTAGTATCCACAATGTTGAAAAGGATAAAACTAAGCAAAAGACTTTCTCCGTTAAACTTATTAATTCTCTCAATTAATGTTAGTGGCTTGAATTTCCCACCAATGAGGCAAAGGCTGGCTGATTGGGTTAAAAACCACAGGCCATCCACATGGTATCTCCAAGAAATGCATCTAATCTTGAAGGACACGTTGATTCAGGATAAAGGGATGGAAAACAGTATCTCAGGCAAATGTAAATCAGAAGAAAGGAAGGGAAACAATCTTATTTTCAGATACAAGAGGATTTAAAGCAACTAAAATTAAAAAAGATAAAAGTGATCCCTTCATTCTGGTCAAGGGAACAATACAAATAGAGGACATTTCAATGCTAGATATATAGGCTTCTAACTTAAATGCTCCCAGATTTATGAAACAGACCTTGATTAACCTGAGCAATATGATATCCTATCACACCATAATAGCTGGGTACATTTACAACCCTCTGACAGAACTGGACAGATCCTTTAAACTGAAACAAAACAAAGGTACAAGGGACCCTAAAACAAATTGGCTTCACAGACATATATAGAACACACCATCCCAAAGCTAAGGAATATACATTTTTTCTCATCAGCTCATGGGACAGATTCTAAAATTAATCATTTCATAGGATGCAGATCAAACTTAAACAAAATCCAAAGAATTGAAATTATACCTTGTATCTTCTCAAACCACAAGGCAATTAAGGTGGAAGTCAACTCCAGCAAAAAAATTTCATTCCCATACAAAGGTATGAAATTTTTTTTTTTTTTTGAGACAGAGCCTCAAGCTGTCCCCCTGGGTAGAGTGCTGTGGCATCACAGCTCACAACAACCTCCAACTCCTGGGCTCAAGCGAGTGTCCTGCCTCAGCCTCTCAAGTAGCTGGGACCACAGGCGCCCGCCACAATGCCTGGCCATTTTTTTTTTTTTTTTTTGGTTGCAGCCGTCATTGTTGTTTTTGGCAGGCTTGGGCTGGACTCGAACCTGCCACGTTAGGTGTATGTGGCTGGCGCCTTAGCCACTTGAGCCATAGGCGCTGAGCCCAAAGGTATGAAAATTAAACAACCTTATGCTGAATGACATTTCAGTCAAGGAAGAGATAAAGGAGGAAAATTTTAAATTCCATGAGAATAACAACAATGAAGCTATCAGGTACCAAAACCTGGGGGGATACTAGGAAAGTAGTCCTAAGAGGGAAATTCATCACATTAGATGCTTACATCTGAAAAACCAAAAGAAAGCACATCAACAACCTAATGAATCATCTTAAAGAAATGGAAAAGGAACAGCAATTCAATCCAAATCTAGCAAAAGAAAATAAATAACCAAAATTAAATTATAAATTAATAAAATTGAAAACAAAAGAATCATTGAGAAAATGAATGAAATAAAAAGTTGATTCCTCAAAAAGATAGTCAATAAACCTTTTACCAGATTAACTAGAAAGATAAAATTAAAATCTCTAATAATCTCAATTAGAAATGAAAAAGGGAAAATAACAATAGATACAATTGAGATACAAGACATCTTCCCTGACTACTATAAGAAACTTTATGCCCAGTAATTTGACAATGTGGAGGAAATGGACCAATACCTGGACTCACACCATCTTCCTAGAATTAACCACAGAGAAACAGATCACTTGAACAGACCAACATCAAATACTGAGATTGCAGAAGCAATGAAAAGGCTTCCAACAACAATAAAAGCAACAACAACAAAAAGCCATTTACCAGATGGCTTCACATTATGATCCTATCAAACCATAAAGGAAGAGCTTGTATCTATACTGCAGAAACCATTCCAAAACATTGAGAAGGAAGGAAGCCTCGCTTATAAATTTTACAAAGTAAACATCACCCTGATACCAAAGCCAGAAAAGGACCCAATTAAATAGGAGAATTACAGACCAACTTCACTTATGAATATCAATGCAAAAAGAATAAAATCTTGGCCAATAGCTTACAGCTTAACATTAAAAATTATACATTATGATCAATAGCCTTCATCCCAGGGATGCAAGCTTGGTTTATCATCTGCAAATCCACAAATCGAATACACAATATCAATAGATGCAAAAACAGAGACCATATGATCGTCTCAATAGGTGCATGAAAAGCATTTGATAAAATTAGACAACCTTTTCTAGCTAGAACACTTAAGAATATAGGCATAAGTGGCACGTTTCTTAAGCTGATTGAAGCCATGTATCACAGACTTGCAGCTAGTATCATACTGAATGGAGTAAAACTGAAAGATTTTCTACTTACAACTGGAACCAGACAAGGATTTCTTGTATGGCAACTACTATTCAATCAACTGCTCAAAATTCTGGCCAATGCAATCAAGCAAGAGAAGGATGTTAAAAGAATCCAAAGGAGGGCAGAGGTGCTCAAACTCTCACTATTTGCTGATGATATGATCTTATATTTAGAAAACTTCAGAGACTCAACCAGAAAAATCCAGGGAGTGATCAACAAATACAGTAACATCTTAGGGTATAAAATTAGTGCCCATAAATCAGTAGTCTTTGTATATACCAATAACGGCCAAGTTGAGAAGCTCCACAAAGACATAATTCCCTTCAAATATCTTTGAAGAATAAGAATATACCTAACAAAAGAGATGAAAGACCTCTACAAAGAGAATTATGATACCCTAAGAAATGAAATTGTAGACAACATTAACAAATGGAAGAAGATATCATGATCTTGGCTGTGAAGAATCAACTTTGTTAAAATGTCTATTCTACACAAAGCATTCTGCAGATTCAGTTCAATACCCATTAGAATACCAACATCATACTTTGAAGAACTGGAAAAAACAGTTCTTTGTTTCATATGGAACCAGAAAAATCCTGTATAGGCAAGGCAAATTTTAGTAATAAAAATAAAGCTAGAAGCATCACTCTACCAGACTTTAGGCTATATTGCAAGTCCACAGTGATTCAAACAGCATGGTACTGGCACAAAAATAGAGACATAGGCAAACGGAACATGATACCAAACTAAGACATGAAACTAGTTTCTTTTAGCCATCTCATCTTTGATAAACCAAATAAAAGCACACACTGGGAAAAAGAACAAATGATGCTGGGAGAACTGGATAACCACACGCAAAAGACTGGAACTGAACCCACACTTTCACCACTTACAAAAATTGACTCAAGATAGATAAAAGAGTTAAATCTAATACATGAAACTATAAAAATCCTGGAAAAAAGTGTGGGAAAAACTCTTGAGTATGTCAGCATGGAGAAAGATTTTATAAAGTCTTTGATGGCAATTGCAACAACAACAAAAATAAATGGGACTTAATTAAACTGAAAATCTGTACAGCTAAGCACACAACAATCAAAGGAAACAGACAACTTTCAGAATAGGAAACATATTTGCATATTATGAATCTGACAAAGGCTTGATAACTAGGATATATAGAGAATATTAATTAATTGGCAAAAAAAGAACTAACAATCCCATCTACCACTGGGCAAGAGACCTGAACAGAACCTTTTTTGAGGAAGACAGATGAATGGCTAACCAACATATGAAAAAATGCTCACCATCCCTAATCGTTAGAGAAATGCAAATGAAAACCACCCTGAGATATCACCTAACCCCAATGAGAATAGCCCACATCGCTAAGACTCAGAGTTGCAGATGCTGGTGCAGATGTGAATTTAGTGGGATGGCAAACTCATATAGCCTCTTTGGAAAGAAGTATAGAGAAACTTCAAAGAACTCAAATTAGATCTGCCATTTGACCCCACAATCCCACTACTAGGCATCTACTCAGAAGAAGAAATTACCATTTTATCATAAGGACATTTGCACTAGATTGTTTTTTGCAGCTTAATTTACAATTGCCAAGATGTTGAAATAACCTAAATGCCCTAAATGCCCTCAGGAATGGATTAACAAACTGTTGTATGTGTATACTATGGAATACTATATGGCTTTAAAAAAGATGGTGACTTTACTTTTTTTGTGTTAACCTGGATGGAGGTGAAACACATTCTTCTCAGTAAAGCAGTATAAGAATGTAGAATCAAAAATCCAATGTACTCTATACTAATGTGAAGCCAGTAGATGATCTAATTCTTCCCCACGTAAGAGTAAATAAAACTCAATTCAATTCACACGGGGCAGGGATGCAGGAGGAAGGGAGAGGAGGGGGTATTGGTCTGCTCCCACTTAATGGGCACAATATAGTGGTGTATGGCACACTTTCTGGGTACAGGACACAACTAAAAGTTGTACTCTACCTAAAAAATTCAAATATCATGACCTGGCTGTTTGTACCCTCAAATTAACTTGAGAAAAAGAAAAGAATGGCAAATCAAATTTCCAATGTACTCAACTAATATGAAACCAATATATAAACAATTACATACTCACATGAAAGGAAAATACAAGTATATTCTAGTGATCAGGAGGGAGGAGGTGGGAAAGGAGAAATGGACAGAGGGAAAGGATTAGTAAGCTCTCACCTAATGGGTACAATGTAAGGGTATATAGCACATCTCGTGATGAAGGGCTCAAGTGCAGCTTGAACTTTACCTTAGATATAAAAATGCAAATAAAGCATTTGAAACTCATATGAATGTGAAATAAAAATTTCTTATTTTTAGAGTTTTAGGGAAAACTATCTATAACATCCTTGTGTCAAAACCAAAGGATTAATTCAAACAGCCATGAAGACCCATGAGCCTGGTGATAATCAGTTGACATGAGGTTCTCTGAAAGAAGCAACTTATAAATAAGAACAAGATAGGGAAGAAACTTTGTGAAGTATACCCAATAACTGTGTGTACCTGCACACACACACACACACACACACACAACCTGGAAAAGTTATCTGGTAGAGGCAAGTGTTGGAGGGAAATAAGATAACTCACATGTCTACTTGAGCCTTAAATATGGACATGTTGACTTGAAGGACTTTAGAACAGACCTCCAAAATATTAGGTATTTGTGAGAGTTGGGAGACAACCAAATAAATGAATGAATTGGGTAGCCATGGGTGGTTCCTTAGGGGAAATACAATTCTCTGACATGTGACCTATGGCAATTAATTCAGGAGAGATGGAAAAGTGTGAGAAGTCACTTTGAGATGCCTCTATTGGGAGTATTGGGGAAGTTTTCTTTTCCTCTAACCAGAACATTCAGACTCCTCTGTATCCTTCCCTTCCCCTCCCCCATGAAAATGTCAGGAGAAGTGTTTTGTGACGTCTAAGCCACCCCAGGGCTACCATTGGCTGGAGGAGTTTCTTGCTGGCCAATCAAAGCTGAAGGGTGTGGCTCTTCATTGTTCAGTGAAGGTATAGAGAGGTCAGAAGCCCTGCAGTAGGCCTCTATTTCTTGAGCATGGCAGATGATACTTTTATTGAAAATCTAGAAGAATCTATCCCAGATGCTGAGAAACCAAGCACAAGTGCAAGCACGAGATGCCAAGCCCCAAACACCAAAGCTAAGAGGAAGAGGAAGAACCTTGATCAGCCCGAAGAGAAGGACCACGACAAGGTCAGGTGACTCTAATTATGTACCTCCTCTTTTTCTCCTTTGACAGCTAACTCAAGCCTTCTATCTTGTGCTTACATGACATCCATTATTATGAGACCCTCATTTCCATATAGTCCCCATTCTTTTCCTTAAATCATGTACTTCTGATGTCATTCTGTTTTCTCTACTAGGTACGGAAAATAATGATGAGAGTGAAATCAACACTCGAACAGAATACAGAAAAATCTAAGACTGGGAAGAAATCAACAATAATAGTTTGTTATCGGAGAAAGAACAAAAATAAGACCCCAAATCAGCCAAAAGATGAAGAAACATCTTCTGTTCCGAGTGACATCTCATCGCCATCAGAGACCCTAGAACTAGAACAACCAGAACTCTCCACCTCATCTTCAGAGGAAAATCCTGGGGAATGTTCCGTGCAATGAGACCAAATATTATGCCAACAATGTACTTAGATGTTGACTATTAAAATATAATTAAAACTTGTGAAAAGGAGGTGTGCGTGTTAGTCTCTGTAGTGTTCTCTGATGATAGGGAGGGAGGAAAGGAAGGGTAGGAGCAAGTGTGTACGGAGGGAGTGAGGTGGGGAACTGCAAGTTTGTGGGCCAAATTGGTATATCCACAGTTAACTTGTCATCGGGGATACAGACTAGGGGAATACTGAGCAATGAAGATAAATTTTCACATTAACATTTTATTACACATACAAGAAGGGAAAATACTTGTCTCTCTGTGTGTGGGAGAGTGGGGTTGGGTGGGGGGAACAGTGATGTGTGAGGGATGGTAGTGTGTGATAATAAGTCTGATTCCATTTTTGATATTTACTGCTGACAACTTTTAAGCTTCATGCTTTCTTCCCCTTATATGCCACATCTGGGTAAGCTGATATAAACAGCTAGAAAGTTACTAAACATAAAATAGAAACAAAAGAAAAAGAAAAGAACAGATATTCCTCATCTGACCATTGGAACTATTGCCTTTCCTACATTTCACATAGCCAGAACAAGAATCCCCTAGTGAGCATCTCACCCAATGAGTAATAAATTGAAATTGTCTTGGGAACTTATAATCAACTTGAAAAATGGGACCCTGTGGATCTTCCTCCTCAGTTAAAACAGTTAATTATTAACATCGTTTTCCTCAATTTAAAAGAAAAAGACCAATCTAAATGAAAATTGGAACACCAATTATTGAAAACTGTTATACAATTATCTATTTAGAGAAGTTATGAATATTTCCACTGTGTATGCATTTAACAGCCAATGTTGGCTTGGTCTTAAACCTGGGGATATGACTGGTGCCCCAGTGTAAATTATGGCAACCTTCATGTTATGATCCTACCCAAGACACTGATATCTATTATTATTGAAATTACTGTTTCCATCCAATAAGTAACTGGGAAATGCATTGCAGTCATAGCGAAGTATTTGGCTGAATGTTATGTTTGATGCCTATTTCAGCAGCTTGTCAGTTGCAATGTACTCACCTTCACCTTCAAAGGAATGCAATAGACCTTTCCCTGGACACTAAATGGGGTACCTTTCCCCACCCGTAGTCTCATATAATTTTTGTAGGCAAGATTTTAACCACATTTAACCTTTTCCGGGTGCTCAGGTATGACGTCACACTGATGACAAACTCCCCTGAGGAGATTCAGATGATGCATTTGTTCGGGACATAAAAATATTCACAAAAGAACTCATAAAAGGGGGATTATTAATTGCCTGCACACGTAGGGCACAGCTTTACTACCTCTTACAAGGGTACAAGTGAATCTTTTTATGAGTAGAATATGAACGTTTTAACACAATAACTAAGAAAGTTACATGAAGGCTATGTACCCCCAAAGTGCATCAATGTACACAGTTACCATTCAATAAAAAAAAAAAAGAAAGAGAAAAAAGAAAAAAAGAAAATTATTTAGTAAGCTTAGGGCTTCTCTAACTTAAAAGTGTCAATAAACAGCTTTTAGCTTCAGCTCACCCCATTATTAAAATAACCCCAGTATCTAAGTTAAACATTTTTGAATTTGGAAGGCAACATATTCCTCATATACAAATTGTATTTAATTTCCTTCATTGTGTTACTTGCAAGTTAGCCCACCTGGAATGGGGCTCATTCAAGAAAAGGCTGTAGAATCAGTCTAAATTCCTACAGGATAGGCACTTGTGTTAGTCACCACCCCTACCAGAGATAACTTCCTTCACTATTGAGGCCTTAACAAATTTCTTTCATACTTTATGGAGTCACTATCAGTGATGGCCATTAGGTGCCCATGGTCTTCTGATACAAGGAACTGTCCTCTTTGGCCTCAGGCTATATGCCATTAGTGAGGTGTAACCTACTGGGTTTTCCTAGGAATAGAAGCTGTTTCAACCCCAGAACCTATGACCCTCCATATCCAGCTATTCATTATGCAAGAGTCATGGAAACAACATTCAACAAGCTCTGCATGGCTAATGAGGCCTCCTCAATACAGGTTGGACCCAAACTTGATGCCTCTGGACATCCCACTTACAGAAGAGGGGAGCTTTCCTTGTTCTTAGTCTCTCACCAAGTGCTGCAGTGCTAGAAGAGACCACTTTTCTCTCAGACTCCTTGGATAGTCGAATCAACAAAGTAAATGCCAAAAAGTGATCATTGAATTTTACCAATGACATCATTACTCTTACATCTCATAGAAGTTGCTACTTTTCATCTATTAACTAGGATTTCCCTGATAATGGGCAATTAGTCATCTTAGCACTAGATGTCTGAGACAACAATTGGCTTCAACTGCACATTTTTCCACATTCTTGCGCTATTGCCAATGGTCTGACCACATGCATCTGGCCAATGTGAGCAACAATTTCTTGTCAAGGTTGCCCCCTATAGGGTAAAGAACTCTTGAAATCTCTTGCCTCATAAATACCCAAAATATAAATCAAGGTCTGCATTTCTCCACACACATCAAAGCCATAATACCAAGGTCACACCAAGGCACTTCTGTATGTTTGGAGTTTTTAATTTTGGCATTACAGACATCACTGATTGTAACTAAGGCACCCATTTCATTTCTCAAAATAAACAACTTGAATGTCTAGTGTGTGTCAGATGTTGTTCTAGTTCCTGAGCTTACTGTGAAGTACATAAACTCCATAGTTGTGGACCTGAGTAACCTAAATTTATATGGGGGAAGGAGGGGTTGATAGTGGTGGTGGTGGGGTTGAAAACCCTCTCAAGTAGGAGGTGTGGGAAACTCTGAGGTGTTGATGTTTGAATTCAGACATGAATGATTGGATAGAGTCAGCTGTGTGAAGACTTTAAAAAGAACATTTTAAGATGGAAATAACAGCAAGTAGTAATGTCATGAAGTAAGAACAAGATCAAATGAATAACAATAAAATGTCAAGTGTGACTGGAGTATAAAATGTGAGGTGGAAGCATGGAAATACACAATTGAGATTGGAGAGGCTGGCAGAGATGAGGTTAAGAGCTTAGCTTTTATTTTTTATGCAGTGGAAACCCATTGGATGGTTTGATGCATGATGGTGACATGGTTTGTTTTAGGTTTTAGAAAGGTCACTGAATGTTGCAGAGTGTGTAGGAACAGAGGGGTTACAGGCTGTTGCAACAATAAGGAATTTTGTAATAATGAGTAAGACTAGGGTTGTAGCTGAAGGAATATAATTTAGTGTCTAGTATAGCAATTTGGAACATAGGCATGGTAGTCCCACCACAATGTAAAATTCACTACCTAAAATCTATTTAACTTTAAGAAAGTTGCTTAACCTCTGTAAGGCTTAGTTTCCCCATCTGTAAAATGAGAATGATGATGGTATTCCTCTATGTCTTAGAGTCATTATGGAATTGAACGAGATGATTTATATAAAACACCTATTAAACACACAATAGATATTTGATAAAATGGCTACTGATATTATCAATAATATGAACAAATTCATCAATAAAAGCAAGATACTTCTTGCTTCTTTCTCCCTCACTCTCCAGGAGCTATTATTGTACCTTGTGTAAGCTTCTGTTAATATGTGACCAATGAGCCCTTGCTTGGTTTTCTTCAAGACACCAGTATTTTGGGGTATCTGTGCTCAATGGTCAGGCATTCTTGTACTGTTAAGATACTCTATAGTAAGTGGCTCTATCTGACTTATGATTATTTAAAATGAAGTGGTAGAAGTGGTTGATCTATAACATTCTTACTTAACGAATCATCACTTGAACACCTCTCCTCTCCAACCTCCTTCCTCAAGGGCCTAAATGAACGGCAACTCATATTTCCAACATAACTGCAAACAACCTGCAGGATTTAGTCAGATTGGTTTGGCAATCGCGTCCTTCCTTTAAATTCATATTTGAGTGTTTCTTGATTCAGAAAAAAAAATTTTTTGAAGCAAGCATTCATTTCTTTTCTTTGTTTTTGATATATGAAATCAGCACATTTTACCCCATAAATGTATTAATGTATACATAATTTACCTCTTTATGGAGCAAGTTTTCATTTTATTACTTCCTGAATGCAACTTTCTTCAAAGTCTTTGGTTCCTTGGTGCCTTTATTTTCTATTTTTGGTCCTTCTGGTACATCTTTTCACATCATGATCATTTAAAACTGTGATTAAAAATATATTTTCTGCTTCTTCCATATCCCTGATAAATAGGTAAAATTGGCCTAGAAGTTATCCCTTCTTGTTTGAAGTAAATTAGTAAATTCTTTCTCTTCCCCACCTTTGGCTAATGAATGTTGAAAGCTTACTCATTCTGCAAGGCTCTGATTATGTTTCCTACACTCGGAAGCCTCCCCATGATCAACCTAGCAGACATAGTTGCTCCTATTGTTCTACTAATACTTGTGTTAGGGCAGTTACCAAGCTGTGTTATAATAGAATTATCCATTTACATGTTTGTCTGCACCAATATATAATATGCCATTGCAAGTGGCATATTTCATTCACATTTGTAATCCAAATCACCCTAACACACCTAACACAGCAGCATGGTGGCTGTTTAATACATGTTTGATTAATTAATGGAAGACTGAACAATTATATTGTTTCTCTGCATTCTAGATAATTCATTTAGCCTATTTTCTAATTTTGTTGTTGTTGTTGTTGCTGCCGCTACTGCTATTGTTGCAGAAATGTAACTATGGTTGAATGTGTTACCCACATTTCATGTATTGAAAACCTAATCCCAAAATTCATAAATTTATTGGAGGTGAGATATTTGGAAGATAATTGGGACAAGATAAGTTCATCAGGGTGGAGCCCCATGATGGGACTCCTGGCTTTCTGAGAAAAAGAAGAAAGACTTAAGGTGACATACACTGTTATCATCTTGCCATGTGATACGCTGTGCTATGTTATATTGCAGCAAGAGGGCCCTCACCAACCACATGCCAACGCCATGCACTTGAAATTCTCACCTTCCAGAGCCAGGATCCAAATGAACTTCTACTGTTTATAATTTAACCAGTCTGTGATATTGTGTTATAGCAATAGGAAATTAATTAAGAAAAATGTTAAAAATACTTTAAAATTGTATTATAAAAATTTGAAGTATATAAAAAGAAATATTTTACATAATTACAACACTAAAAACACCCTGTAATGGGCACCATTTTGGCAAGTATATTTTGTATATAGCTCTAAACATATCTTTATATGAATTTACATAAGTAGACTTGTATTATGTGTGCATGTGTGTATAAGAAAGCCTTAATCTCTGTAATTTTTTTTTTATATTTATTTACCTCCTTCTCAATCCGATAACCAATGTTAAAAGACTGGTGTATGTGTTTCCATTTCTTTGTCCATGTTCGTATAATAATATAACATATATACACATACATAAAAATATAGAGGAGCATTATTTTGCTCTTGAATTCACCTTGCATCTTGTTTTTCTCCCTTACACTTTATAAAAATTCATCCACATTATCTGGTATAGACTTAACACACTTTTAAAAGTAGTCATATAAAATGAGATGGGTTAAATGAAAGAAAACTTAGTCAACCATTCCCCTATTGAAGGCATTTAGGTTGATTCTAGTTTTGGAGCCACTATAATGTATTGTTCTTTTTTTGGCTGCCATAAAACAGCACCACAGAATGGGTGACTTAAAAAATAGAATTTTATTTTCTCACAGTTCTGGAGGCTGGATGTTTGATATCAGAGTGCCAGCATGGTGAACTCTGGTGACTACTCTCTTCTTAGCTTATTGACAGTGGCCTTCTTGCTGTGTCTTCATGCGGAAGAGAGAGTTCTCTGGTGTCTTTAACAAGGATACTAGTCCTATCAGATAAGGACCACACCCATATCATCTCATTTAACCTTTATTACTTCCTTAGAAGCCTCTTCTACAAATACAACCACAGTGGGTGTTAAGAGTTTCAATCTATGGATTTTAATGGGACATAAACCTTTGATCCGAGTCTCTCTCTCTCTCTGTCTCTCCCTCTCTTCACACACGCACACACACAGTCACGAGTTGCATAATGATGCATCAATCAACAATGGACTTCATATACTGCAATGTTCTTATAAAATTATAATAGTGCTGAAAATTTCCTTGCTTAGTGATGCTGTAGCCATTTTCATAGCAAAATGTATTACATATTTGTGGTGATAATGGTGTAAAACAACTGATTGCACTGCCATTTGAATAAAAGTCTAGCATACACAATTATGTACAATAATACATGGTAATGATAATAAATGACTATGTTACTGATTTCTGTATTTGCTATACTATACTTTTTATTCTTATTTTAGAGTTTACTCCTTCTACTTATAAAAAAATAGTTAAGGATAAAAACTATAAAAATAGTTAGTAATGCCCTAGGTCTTAATGGTCACTTTAAAACAGCCCCAGACAGGTCCTCCAGGGTATAGTTATTATAGGAAATGACAGCTTCATGTGGGTCATTGCCTATGAAGACCTTCCAGGGGGACAAAATGTGGAGGGGAAAGACAATGATATTGATCATCTTGACCCTCCACATTTCATGGAGGCTAATATGCATATTTCCATCTTAGTTTTTTTATTTTATTTTATTTTATTTTTTTTTTTGAGACAGAGTCTCAAGCTGTCCCCCTGGGTAGAGTGCCATGGCATTACAGCTCACAGCAATCTCCAACTCCTGAGCTCAAACGAGTCTCCTGCCTCCGCCTCCCAAGTAGCTGGGACCACAGGCGCCCGCCACAACGCCCGGCTATTTTTTGGTTGCAGCCGTCATTGTTGTTTGGCAGGTCCGGGCTGGCGATTCGAACCCGCCACCTTAGGTGTACGTGGCTGGCGCCTTAGCTGGTTGAGCTATAGACGCCGAGCCTCCATCTTAGTTTTTAACAAAAATTGTTAACAAGTTAAAAAAAAATATTAGAAATAGAACAAAGAATTTAGAATAAGAACATAAGGAAAGAAAACATTTTGTGCAGGTGTAAAATATGTTTTACGCTAAGTGTTACTAGAAATGAGTCAAATAGTCAAGAAAGAAAAGTTTATAAAGTAAAATTGTTACAGTATGCCAAGGTTAATGCACTGCTGAATAAATAATGTTTTTTGTTTTTTTTTTTTTTTTACAAATTCACTGTAGTCTAAGTTTGTAGAGTTTATAAAATATAAAAACTGTAGTAGTGTATAGTAATGACCTAGGTCTTAATAGTCACTCATCACTCACTCTCTGACTCACTCAGAGCTACTTCCGTTCCTACCACCTGAATTCATTGTAAGTGCCCTGTATGGGTATACTGTTTTTATCTTTTATACCATGTATTTACTGAATATTTTCTAATTTTCAATATCTGTAGTTATACAAATGCTTACCCTGGGATTTTGATTGCCTACGGTATTCAGCAGGGTAACATTCATAAAGCCTAGTAGCCTAGAAGCAATAGACCATAATACATACACTAGGTGTGAAGTAGACAACACCATCTAGGTTTGTGTAGGTACATTCTACGATACTCTCGCAATGAAGTTACCTAATGACAGACTTCTCAGAATGTATTCCTACCAGAATGCAATGTGTGACTGTATACACGTATATGTGAATGTATGTATAGGCACACACACAGATATATGAATTTCTATAAATCAAGATGGAAACATAAGTTGAAAGAAGCTAAAAAATTAGGAAAGGGTTATGAAGACGTAATTCAGCAGAAAAACATACACATAAGTAGTAAATACATAGAGAAGTTAATCATATTTTTATTCAGGGAAATGCAAATTATTTCCTATTCATATTTTAAATTTATAAATGACTCTCAAGAAAAATAAACTGTATTAATGGTAAGCTTGCCCGGTGCTAAATGCTATGTTAGGCCCTGTACTCAAATTATTTCATTTTATCATCAAACAACATTGCGAGCTACACATCTTTATCCCCAAGCTATACATGAGAATCCTGTCACCCTGTGAGGAGAGGTGGAGGCTTTGCTAAACATCATATAGCTTACAAATCATAAATCTAAGCCAGAACGAGGACTAGAATACTTGCTTCTGTGACCTCTCATTAGTGACGGTAACAGCAACCACTGTTAGTAGGTAATAGCCACTGTTTTAAACACTTAACATAAATTGACACATTTAATTCTTCAACATCCTTGTAAGATAGGTGTTATCTGACAGTCATATCCACTTTTCAGATGAGAAAATAAAGAGAGTAAGCAGAAAAATAATACACTCAATGGTGCCAAAATTCAAATTCTGGAAGACTAACTCTAGAGCCACAGCCCTAACTACACTTTAATCCAAAAAGTTTCCAAAGCCTGCTGCTTGGAAAGTTTTAAAGTGTGACGTAGAAATTGGCCTTTGATCTTCTAAGACAATATTTCCTTCAGACATATCTGTAGGCAGATATATTATTCTGACCCTTCACACGTTAGGTAGGGTGTGTTTTTTATTGGGGGAAAAGCAATGATTTTCATTGGCAGGATTAAAAACAAGTGGTCCTACTGTAGGCAAATGTCAGCAACTGTTAATAAGGAGAACTGGTTTTTTTTTTTTCCACTGAGTAAAGCAGGGGAATAGTGGAATTTCAACATTTCCATTTTGACTTTAATGCCTTCTCAGTGACCTTTCTACAACTTTGCGCATTAATTGAGTGGTAGGAAAAATGTGCAAGCTATTGACCAGCATGCGTAAATTGTCCTCTATCTAGAACAACAAGTATTTCTCACATAGATATGACATAGAGGAGGCTAAAACTAAAGAAAAAAAAGAACTATGATCTTTGTGCTCTCTAATCAGTTGTGAATGAAGTTAATTTGAGACCTTTTGGATTGGGAGGCCAGGTTTTTGCAAACAGCCAGTCTCAACAAGCATTACCCTTTTGCTGCTGACGGAAAAGTTCAAAAATTCCATCATGTTCCAGTCTCTCGGCAGTTGATAAAGGTTAATAAAACAACGTTTTGGAAGGTAGTGTTTCTAATTTTTTTATGTCTTTAAAGGACAATTCTTGTTAGTTCCACATGGCTCAGTCCTCCTGCTCTTCTCATATTCCAACTGGAGCTTGTCTTTACTGTCTACTTAGCATAGACCAACAAACCATGGGCAGAGCTCTCACTTCTGATGGCTGAATAGAGGGAGAGATTGCCCTTTAAATAATCTCAGCTGGTGACAGCAAATAGCGAGAGGACATAAGATTTTCGCTGAAGTCTCAGGGGAGGAGAACATCTGCTTCATGAAATCATAAACATTACATTAGAATGGGCTGTGGATTCCTCACTAGAATTCCTGAAACAGCTGGGTGGTGAATTGTTTTATGGGAATTTAGAAATGGCAAGACATTTCCTCCAGGATGAGGAAACCATACCTCCTTTAACAATGTCTATATGTGTCATGTAATTTGATATTTAAATGCAGATAACATTTTTCCCCCTCAGGAAGTATTATTTGTATTTTCAAATTATTTTGAGAATATACTACATGGCAAAATACTGCTTTCAGAGTATAAGAATACTCTTAGCTTACAGATAATAAAAATTTATTTGAGCCCACCATGACCAGGCATTTCAGAGTAATTCTATTTTCTTGGAACTTAATTTCTCTTGGCTTCAGTTATTTCATCTTTTAAATGTGAATATAATACTTTTAGGTTTTAAGGAGAATTAAAAGAAATGTTTCATATAAAATGCTTACCATATTTTATAGCACATACTTAACAAATGTAAACTGCTATTTATCATTTAGTATATTATTATTATTATTAGGTGGCTTAATAACTTATTAGATGAGGTTTATTTATCAAACTAAATACATCAGGACTTCAATGGCTAACTTGGAAAAAATTTCTCATATATCTTTATAGACAACATGAAGAAATATACAGACGACTGAGGCTCTAACTGGTTGAACTGTATCTGATTAGACTATCATACAACTAGAGAGAGATTTGTAATAATATGCCACAGGACACTAGCTCAAGCCCTGTCCTGGTTATTACTATCTTCAGTTAATTATCAATACATAAAGGAGGTGAGTATTTCCTTACCAAATTCATGAATAATACAAAGCTGTAAGGTAGAACAAGTAGTTTATCTTTTTTTTTTTTTTTTGCAGTTTTTGACTGGGGCCAGGTTTGAACCCACCACCTCCAGTATATGAGGCCAGTGCACTGCTCCCCGAGCCACAGGCATCACCCTAGAACAAGTAGTTTAGAGAGTGCATCAGAATCCTAAAATATATGGACGGCCATGATGGAAAAACTATATAAAAATAATTTAATAAAAAGTGATGCAAATCCACACCCTTAAGACCCCAAACTATATGCACACATCCATATTAGGAGGCCTCACTTAGTAGCAGCACTTGTTTTAATGTCAGTGGTAAAGGCAATATGCATCACAATATTGTTTGTGTCTTTTTCCAAGATAATGAATTCTATCACAGGCCATGTAAATAAGAGTATAGTGATTGAAATGAGAGTAACTTCACTTTTTAAACAGTAATTAACACTCCATTCAGTTCTGGGGCGGATGTTTAAAAGGAGTAATAAAAAATGAAAACTATTCAGAGTACAATGATTTTCTGAAATGATAGAAGGAATTGAGACTGTCTAACCCAGAGAATTAAGACAGAAGGGACAGGACACCTGTCTTCTGAAACTCACTTATGTGCCAAATTGTTAGATGTTTAAAACTAAAGAATGATACTCTGCCTTTTTGTTAATCTCTGTTCTGAAGGAAAACATTACAAAATTATTAAAAATCACAAATGAGAGTGCTGTGAAGGCAAAGAACCCAAAGGGCCACAGAAGGACAGCAGTAAGTGGGATGTTAGTTTATTTTAGGCTGCCGGGAAAGACTTTCTGAGGGACAGGGTTTTGAACTAAGAACTGAAGGATGAACAGATGGGATAAAGTGATTCCAGGTAGGAAGACTGACAAGAATACAAAAAGCAGTGTTATTTAGTTCGCTGAGGGAATACAGTGTAGGCCAATGTGGATAATGCTTAGGAGCAAAGGGAGAAAATAATGACACACACACATACACACACAATGTAAAATATATGTGATGCTTTCTTTTCTGTGTGTTTTTTTTTGTTGTTGTTGTTGTTGTTATTTTAAAAAGAACATATGGGTGTTGCCAGTGGCTCAAAGGGGTAGGACGCCGGTCCCATATGCTGGAGGTGGCGGGTTCAAACCCAGGGCCAAAAAAAAAAAAAAACCTGAAGAAAAAAGAACATACAATATGTCATATATTTCCTATATCTTTAGGACAAACCATATAAGCATACTTAATTTCATTCTTGAACAACTTTTGCATATTCCTCCATATTATGAACATATTTCACTTTATTATTAAATTCACTATTCAAATTTCTATTCCTCTGTTCTAATTTTCTGCCCATGTTATCTTCAATTAAGTTGTCTCTTTTATATATTTTATTTTTTATACATTTAATGGTAATCATGTGCTTATTATTAGCATTGAAAATATCTTCTAGTGGGTGGCTTGTTTCTTCACTCTCTTTAAAGAGTCTTTTAATGAAAAGAAATTATTATAGGTCATGTAGTCAAATTTATCATTATTTTCTTTTAGGAATTTGTTGGTTTTAATGTGCATAAGCTATAATTGTAGGCAAGATCACAGAGAGAGAGAGAATACAGAGATGTAAGTGATAGAGACTAAGACTAAGTCTTGAGGCTGGGCGTGGAGGCTCACTCCTGTAATCCTAGCACTCTGGGAGGCCGAGGCAGGTGGATTGCCTGAGCTCATGTGTTTGAGACCAGCCTGAGTCTGAATGAGACCTTGTCCCTAAAAATAGCTGGGCGTGGTGGCGGGCGCCTATAGTCCCTGCTACTTGGGAGGCTGAAGCAAGAGAATCACTTAAGCCGAAGAGTTTGAGGTTGCTGTAAGCTGTGTGAGGCTTGGAAGCACGGCACTCTACAGAGGGCAACAAAATGAGACTCTGTCTCAAATAAAACAAAACAAAACAAAACAAAAAGACTAAGTCTTGAAATTTTCATAATTTATTGTCTGCAGCATGAGCCTGTAGAGGAATCAGAGGAGAAACAACTAGAAACAATGACTTTTATTCAACTGGGATTTTTTTTTTCAATAGCCAGATCCTCAACCCAAGTCTTTCTGCTACTATCATCCAGAATTTTATATCCAGAGTGGCGCCTGTGGCTCAGAGGAGTAAGGCCCTGGCCCCATATGCTGGAGGTGGTGGGTTCCAACCCAGGCCTGGCCAAAAACTGCAAAAAAAACAATCCCCCCAAACCCCAGAATTTTATATCCAGATGATTTTTATGAGCAAGTATTCTTACAAGTAAGTAAATTAAGCAACAAAAAGAATATGGTTTTTAGATTTAACCATCTCTTCTTATTTTGTGTTTTGTTCCTATTCTTCCTTGTCGTTTTCACCCCTGTCAGTTTTTTGCCGGTCATTTTTATTTTCTTTCATGAACTATATACATGGCAAATATTACTAGAGATTGTTTTTGCCTTTAAGTGTCTTTATTTGGTTCATTTAATTAGAGTACGATCATCAAAGTCCAAGGAGAATTCATGCCTTTCTGCTTTTAGAGAATTTGACCCACATTTAAACCACACTGCATCCTTCAACAGTCTATATCTTTGTTAATACAATCCAGAATTATAGATTTATATCATTATTAATGATTTGTGATTTTTACATTATATGTCTACGTTTTGAGTATATTTAAAATAGATTTAGCCTGCTTTTGTGGTGAAGTTGACAAGAAATATATGGACTTTACTAAGTGCTTATGACCCATCCTCTTTCTAGAATCCTTAATTTTGGTTAATAACTGTTATCTTTAATATAATTTAAGTAATTTTTAGAAAATCCTACAGGGTATTAAATTTTCTGTGCTTTTACATTTCTAGTAATATGCAAAGTTATTGGCTTGCAAAATTTCACATTACTTTAACATTTTTTCTAAATTTTGAGTTTCAGAGGAGACAGGTGAAAAAAAACATGATTTATTTTCCTTTGAAGATAACTTATGCTCCTGCTTAGATGATTGTGGGGTTTTTTTATACTCAGATCTCAAAAATACTTTGCCGGTTTATGGCTAGATGTGGTTGTCTTTTTATTGATTTTTCTTGGCACATGATGAGACCTTTCAAAGTATTTATTCAGCTCTTACTTTAGTACAGAAAAGTTCTCTTGATTAAATTGCTTCAGTTCTATTACTTCTTGTTTCTTTGTCTGGAACATGGCTTGCCTGCATCTGTCTATATCTGCAATCCTCTCCCATTTTCATTTCTTCATTCTTTGTCTCTGTATTCTGACACAGTTTTTTGAAGTCCATCATTCACATTGCTAGTTTGCTGATGTTTTTATTTGCTTCTAGATTGCTTCAAGTAAAGGTTTTCATTTTGGTATTAAAATTTGAATTTGCTTTTGTTTTTTTTTAATTTTACTCACTTCCTTTTAATTTCCATGTAACTAACTAGAGGCTCCTTTTATTCCTCAGCATTTCGACTTACATGATCTTCACATCTTATTTTATATTCTCTTAAAAAATTATATAAATAGAACAACCCTTCTCTTATTTCTGCCAATAATAATGCCCTTCTGCAAATTAAGTAGGGTGTATTAATGACTCTACAGTTTAGCTTTTTATTTCCTTTTTTAATTTTGATGTGTGTGTGTGTGTGTGTGTGAGAGAGAGAGAGAGAGAGAGACAGAGTCTCACTCTGTTATGCAGGCCTGAGAGCCATGGTGTTGGCCTAGCTCACAGTAACCTCAAATTCCTGGGCTCAAGTGAGCCTCCTCCCTCAGCCTCCCAGGGTGCTAGGATTATGGGTATGAGCCACCCTACTTAGTCTACTTTCTGTTTTTTTCCCCATCTGCAAAATTAAGAATGGGACACCATTTAATAGAGATTCTAGAAAATCAGTAGTGCTTTTATTAAGAAACTTTGTCTTCTTACAATTGATATAACAACTAGGTCAAAATTCTTTGCTTACCATGCTTGGTACAGTATACAGAATAGTACTCTCACACTCACTAGTTAAATTATTTTTTGACAATAGTGATACTGATAAGGATTATCCAGACAGAAATGAAATACCATCATTTTTTAGGGACCAGGTAAACACGGAAATAGCCAATTAAATTCCACTAACACTGACTGAATGCATACTGGGGGCCAAGCTCTATGACAGATGGGAGGAGAAACCACATTTCTGCCCTCTGGGAAGATCTCATGAAAGATACTCATGGTGCACTTCACTTTAAGTTTTCTTCATCTTCATACCATGGCTTTCTTTTCTGAGGTAGGAAAAAGTAAATATCTGGTGGGCACAGAATGAAATCTTACAGTTTCAGACAAAATATATCCTCTACTTCACAGCAATGGTCAGCAACCATAGCCCATGAGCCCAATCTGCCCTGCTGTCTGTTTTCGTCAAAGCTTTATCACTCAAAGCCATACCCATTTGTTCATGCTATAGCAGTTTTAGTGCTGCAATAGCAGAACTGAGTAGTTTGGACAGAGACTACCTGGCCCACAAAGCTAAAAAATTACTTGCTGCCTTTTTATAGAAAAAAGTTTGCTGATTCCCAAACACAACTGTTAATCTACATTGGCTGATAGAATTCCATCTGCATTCAGTTATCAGTATTCGTATTTTGATGAATTTTAAGTGTTTCTTTTATACTGCCTGTTATGTTCCCTTTTGTTACTATATTTGTGGATGCAAATAAATTACTTTAAATAGGAAAAATTAGGTATCTAAATTATGTCTCAACATTACTGGGTAAAATGTACCTGTATGCGCTCTCTCTCTCTCTCTAAGAAAAGCACTGTGTTCTAGCATTTCCATGCTTATTCTGACTCTCTTATCACTTTTCTCACTACCCATTATGCACTAGCCACATTGACTTTCTTGTCATTCCTTAAAGCTGCCAAGCACATTCACATTTTGAGTCTGTACACTACCTGTTGTCTGTGTCTGGGAGAGACAATAAACTGCCTCGTTTGTTTGGCTCTTTTTTATGCTTAAATATCATCTTCACTTTAATGTATTCCATTTTTCTTCATGACTCCTATTATTGGTTGTTAGTATATGGAATAATTATTTATTGTTTGTCCCCCATCAGAGAGTTGGTTCCATGAAAACAGATTTTTCATTCTACTTGAGCCAATGTTATATTCCCACTGTTTATAACAGTGCCAAGAACGTAGTAAGTACTCAACTAACATTTATTGAATGAATGTAGGCATGGGCCCAGGAAATATATTAGAGAGGTAGTATGTTTTAATAGTTTTCTCATTTTCATCATGTGTACATCTTTAATAAGATGGTGTAAAAACACAGGGCCACTTCATAACTTTCATTAATCAATTCTGTTACCTTTACTCAAAGACTTCATCTATTAACTTGAGATCATTGTGAAGAATCTGGAGTCTCCCTAGCAAAATGATTTATGTTCTGGAAGATGAAAAGCAGCCCTCCCTGCAGTTTTACCAAGATTTGAATATGCTTTTGTACTATATTTAGATGTCTGTATGGAGAAATCAGAGTTGGGATTTATTTTTAGAAGATAGTGATTTGACATTTGGTACTTAAAAATCTGATAGCACAGTGCTCAGAAATAGTAATATAATAATTTTAGTATATTCACACTACTATTCAGTGTTGTTCCTTCTTTTTGTATTTGCTTACATTCATCTGTCACCAAACCCATGGTGTCAGTGATGTCATTCAAGAACTGCAAGCTTCTTGAAGACAGTTAACTCATTTATCATGATTTTACCAGTAGTTAGCATGGTGCTTAGTAAAGTTGGTATTCCAGAAATGTTAGTTTAGTAAATAAAGAAAAAAAATGAGTTAGAATTATTTTACAAGAATTAGGAATTCCACGCAGAAAAATACAAAAGAGTAGCTATATGTATTTACAATCAGAAAACGTTGACCACACCCAGTGATCTCTCTGAATCTTGGAATTTCCCAAACGTCAACTCTAATGGCTTTGTTTCTGAGTAGTTTTGTCACTATAGATAAATATTAAGTGGATTTGTGTCTTTTGATATCAATTAAGCGAATACATTTGAACAAGCTTCCACTATGTGCTAAGCTTTTTTGAGGCTAGGAATAGTAAAGTTATGAATATGACAAATTTCTTCTTCTCAAGACAATTATAATCTTAATTTTACTTTGAGCTCCTCTCCCATCATCCTAAGTGCAACATGAGTATCTATGCCTAAGTGCTTTATTCTAAGTTCAAACTCAAAATGTTTTAAACTAAGTTTATCTTCCTCCACTAAATCAAATTCTTTTCTATTCATTATTTTGTGGTAAATCCTATAAAGGCAGTGATCATATCTGTCTTGCTCTTAGCTGTGTGTAATTGGATCTAGTACAGAGTCTGGCCAATAGACAGGTTTTTTTTTTTTTTCATTTTTTTGGCTGGGGCTGGGTTTGAACCCGCCACCTCCAGCATATGGGGCCGGTGCCCTACTTCTTTGAGCCACAGGCGCCACCCAATAGACAGTTTTTGATAAATGTTTGTTCTAAGACTACACATTTCCCTCCACTCAATTGCAGAAAAGCCCTATGGCTTCTAAATTACCATAATCTCCTCACCATTTCTAATATAGAAACCTTCATAGACAATAATTTATCAAATTTTCCATGCATAAGTGTATATTCGCCCTTAGATTGTAAGTTCTTTGGGAAGAGAGAGGAGTGTTTAAATCATTTGTCATTACTGCAGACTCCTGCACATGGTAAACTAGCAGTTAAATGCTTATTGAATTAAATGGTGCTCAAAATGCTTCGGTTTATTTTGGCTCAAAACATTTTTCAAAAAACTGCTAGTGATCTTGTTTCTGGTGATTTTGTAGGTTCACCCTAGAGAAATAATAGCAATGATATCTATCATAATCAACGCAAAGTACCAGATGTGCTTTGTGCTTAAGTGCTTGCCTTGATTACCACATAAAATCCTCCCCAAACCTGTCATGAGATCTATGTGACAGATGAGGACATTGGTATCAGTATAGGTAAAGTACCTTACTTAAGTTCAGACAGTTAACAATTAAGTCACCACTAGTTATCTGACTCCATAGCCCCATGATAATTCCCCATATTTCATTTTTCACCGAAGAAGCACATTTGTTACTACATAGGCTGACTAAACAGAAGAGGAGTTCAGATGGATTCCAAGACAATTTTATTGGCCATTCAGAGCCCCAAAGTTACCAGATGCTGTGCTGATCATTATTTTGGCAGGTCATTTCCGTAGTTTGGCAAGTGAACCAGAAATTCTCCTGGTGTTAATTTGAAATTCACTACAAACGTATGACGTTGGAAATGAGCCATCCTCTTGGTTGTGCAAAGTTAGAGTGCAGGACACTGATAACTTAAGGCTGGGGGACAGGCAGTAAGCACCTCCTTATCACTGTGATGCCTTTTGCGTAAGGAATTTGAGCTAGAGAGTTATTAACAAATACAGAAAATGAGAAATATATCATGCTTCTGTGATTAGCTTTGACAAGGGCATTTGATGGACTGAGTGGTCATTTTGACTTAAAATGAAAGTAAACATTTGTTCAACTATGCCAGCTCTTTCACCAGAACATCTATGACAGCCTTTTGCCAAACTCTGTGTGGTGAGAGGAAACCCCTGTCATTTAACTGACTGAAAGATGTAATAGAAATAAACATAAATGCTTTTAAGTACATTCAGACTTCTTTGAAATGTCATCATTTAAGGTCAAAAAACAGAGCTTTTATCTATTTTACTATGAAAAATTTTTTTATTATTATTCAGTTACAAATCTCTAAATTCTTTCTGGAAATCTGAGTGCTTCATGCTTAAACAGAAAAAGGGCCTGGCATTTTAGATAATTACTTTGATAAAAGAATGTACTTTCTTAATGCACCGTTCCAGGTGTCAGGAGAAGGCTAGTGCAATAAACCTAATGACGACTGAAGATAAATGGCTCTGAGTTTCCTGTCTTAAAACTGTAGTGTGCTGCACTTTGATTAATGGGTTTATTCTGCATTCTCTTTCTGCAGCCCTCACCATGCCCTAGCCATCAGACTACCATACTTCAGTGTCCTACTCCTTTGTGCTTCAGCTATATGATACAATTCTTCATTCCCTGGGCATTTTTCTGCTTTGTTTTTGTTTCCTGAGGGTAGCATACCTTGCTTCCCCTGATAAATACTTACTCATTTATCAAAGCTCCATTCAAATGTCACTTCCCACTTTTTGGGAAGTCTCCAATGAGCAATCTCAAATAAGTTAATCTTCTACTCTATGCTTCATGGCACGTACTTCGATTGCAGTGTGTATCACATTGTGCTGCAGTTGTCAATGAGTGTGTGTCCCTAAAAACATTCCACAATGGTAAGGGCTAATTTGTGTTTCTATGTGTATGTGTGGGTATATATACTTCCTTATTTACTTATTCTGAACCTCATTTTGATGAGGATTTAAAGCAACGATAGGGCGATAATAGAAAATAACATGGTAAGTGAGAGTAAAGCAGAAAATACATAAATCAGTATACAAAATAGAGCTTTAAATGAAGTAGGTGAGACCAGAGATTATTTTCTTTCTTTATATTTTATTCATATTCGTATTTTAATAACCCAGCAAAATGACGAGCATTTAGAAGAGAACTAGCATGCATAATTTAAATGAATTTATTTATTTAATTATTTATTGATTACTATTGCCCTTGAATGCACTAAAAGACGTTGTACTAAAGCATTATACCTCCTTCTATGTATAGACCACTCTGCTGCCCAAACCACTACATGACCGGTCAAGCACTGGAATTTATCACTTTTATTTTTCCCAACAGTTCTCTCCACTAATGGGTGTGGAACCAATGTCCTACAGAAACTAAAGCATTTGATCAAGATTACACATCTCAAAGACTGGTGAAATCACCTCTTAGGGTCTCATCTGCAAAATGAAAAAAATGAGAGGGAACTTAGTATTCATTGAAACAAAGCTTTCACAGTATATGATTCTAAAGTAGTTTTGAATGGAATATATTAAAAGTCATTTCTCATATTTATTCATTCTAATGTCTGTATTTTTTTTTAATGTGTTCACAATTGGGTTGATTTCTGTCGGAATTCATGCATCTTTTTTTTTTTTTTTTGAGACAGAGTTTCACTCTGTTGTCACAGGATAGAGTGCCATGGCATCAGCATAGCTCATAGCAATCTCAAACTTCTGTGCTCAAGAAATTCTCTTGCCTCAGCCTCCCAAGTAGCTGTGACTGCAGGAGCCCACCACAACGACATTCTGATTTTTCCATTTTTGGTAGAGACAGGGTCTTGCTCATGTTAAGGTTGCTTTCAAACTCCTGAGATCAAGAGATCCTCCTGCTTTAGCCTCCCAAGTGCTAGGATTACAGGCATGTGAGACCACGTTTGGCCAACTTCATGCATTACTAAATGATTTGATTTATCTTGCTTCCTATACTTGTGAGAAACTTTTGGTCTTAAAGTTGCTTACTTGTACGCCATTTAATTTGGTTTTTTTTTCTGTTACTGGCTTGCCTTTGTAGTTGTTGTAAGAGGTGAGACACCAGAGTCAGGTGCACAAGTGTGAGATGTCTACATTGTGTGGGCATGTTAGGGTAACATGTGTCCTAGTGTCCCTCATTGCACTTAGGAGCATGATTATTATTTATAACTGCAGCTCAAAAACTGGTGACTTGTTTTCAGTGTTCAGTATTTTGATTGGCATGAGAAAAGAGAAAGCAACTGGAAGGAGTGGTAGAGAGAAGAACAGTAAGCAAACAGACCGAGGTAGTAGGAAACAAAGAACCACTGATAGATTGCTAAAGAAGGAGCAGAGCCCTTTGCTAGGGCATCGTTTTATTTTATTTTATTTTCAAAGTGTATTTTTTCATGTATACATTAATGCATTTATGGGGTACATTGTGCTGATTTCATATAGAATTAGGAACGCTTATATCACACTGGTTAATATATATCTCATCTCATTTACTTAATTATTGTGTTAAGACACTTATACTCTATACTAATAGATCCAACCTGTACCCTTCCATTATGCCCCATAGGTGTGATCCCACCATTCACCCTCCCTCGATCTGACCTCCCCCCCTTCCCTCCCATCCCCCCTCCCACCTTCATCTTGGGCCATAGTTGTGATCTATTCTTTATATGAAAGTGTGAGTGATTGTAAATTGGGTTTCATAATAGTACTAAGTACATTGTATATTTTTTCTTCCATTCTTGAGATACTTTACTAAGTTGGATATGTTCCAGCTCCATCCATGTAAATGTAAAAGAGGTAAAGTCTCCATCTTTTTAAGGCTACATACTATTCCATGGTCCATATATATATATATATATATATAAAATATATATATATATATTTTATTAATCCATTCATGGGTTAATGGGCACTTGGGCTTCTTCCATGACTTAGCTATTATGAATTGAACTGCAATGAACAATCTCGTGCAAATATCTCTGTTGCCAAGTCATTTTTGGTCTTTTGGATATACACCTAATAGAGAAATTGCAGGATAAAATGGAAGGCCTACCTTTAGATTCCTGAGTATTCTCTATAGTACTTTCCAAAAGGGACATATTAGTTTGCACTCCCACCAGCAGTGCAGAAGTGTTCTCTTTTCTCCACATCCACGCCAACATCTGTAGTTTTGGGATTTTGTTATGTGAACCACACTTATGGGAGTTAGATGATATCTCAAAGTGGTTTTGATTTGCATTTCTCTGATGATTAAAGATGATGAATATTTTATCATGTGTCTGTAGGCCATGTGCCAATTGGCCTGGGAGAATACTTTATGAGGAGTACCCCTTGGGCAATTGAAGCAACACCAAAAATACATTACTGGGATCTGATCAAACTAAAAAGCTTCTGTCCAGCCAAGAACACAGTAAGTAAAGCAAGCAGACAGCCCTCAGAATGGGAGAGGCTATTTGCATGTTATGTTTCTGACAAAGGTTTGATAACCAGAATCCTCAGAGAACTCAAACTTATTAACAAGAAAAGAACAAGTAATCCTGTTTCACTGTGGGCAGGGGACTTGGGCATCATTTTAAAACCCATTACCAAAACCACAAATGGAAAGTTGAATAGAGACAAGCCTCCAGCTGACCCACAGCACATCATTTGGGGTGTGAAAATGTAGAAAAAGACAGATAAAAATGAATTTCCATGAGGTGATAACAAGTCCCTTCACTTATTGTTTGTTGTCAGGAAGTGATCAGGACTGGTTAGGAATGCAGTCTCAGGGTGTTTGGGCCTAATCACTATGCTTATCCAAGAAATTTCTTCAGGGATTAGATAGTCTCTATGTTTTCATTTTATAGTAGAGTTGTGTCTTGAGTGACTGAGAAAGTTTTGTTTCCTAGTTTTTATGGATAGGAAAAGTGAACTTGACCAGCCTTAGCATGAATCTTACAAAAGAATACATTCCCTGGTTTACAGCTATAATTGTATAAAAGAATACTTGAGGCTGGGTAATTTATAAGGAAAAGATAAACTAAATCATTTTGTCCTGTAGGCTGTACAAGAAACATGGCACTGGCATCTGCTTCTGGCGAGGGCCTCAGGCTGCTTGCACTTATGGCAGAAGGTGAAGGGGTGTATGTTTGTGCAGAAATCACATGGCGACAGAGGAAGCAAGAGAGAGGGGAGTGAGGTACTAGGATATTTATAACAACCAGATCTTGAAGGTATTTTTGCAAGAACTAATTAAGCAAGAACTTGCTCATAACCATGAGGATGGCATCAAGTCATTCATGAGGAATCCACTTCCATTACCCTAACGTCTCCTAATGGGCTCCACCTCCAATACTGAGGATCAAATTTCAATATGAGATTTGGGAGGTCAAACACCCAAACCATAACAATAGATTCTAAAAAGCAATACAATGTGTCCTATAACTTGTTTTTACAAAACAAAGGGAAATCATTATGCTAAATAACATGAACCAATCAACGAAGGACAAATACTGTAAAATCATTGTGCTAAATGAAATTAGCGAGTCACCGAAGGACAAATATTTCTCATGCTACTTATAAAAAGAAATATGCATTAGTGAAACTCATAGAAACAGATTGTAGATAGTAATGGCTAAGGGCTGGGGAGGGGGAAATGAGTTACTAATCAAGGGGTATAAAGTTTCAGTTACTCAAGATGAATAAATTCTAGAAATCTGCTACACAGTGTTGTGTCTACAGGTAACAATTCTGTATTGTGCACATAAATATTTGTTAAGAGGGTAGATCTTGTTAATTGTTCTTACCATACAAATTATTTTTTGTCAATTTAGAAAAGCAGCCTTCTCTGAGTTGGTCTAGCAGAATTTTTTCAAGCGCATGTCGTGTGTTAAAGCTCTTGGATATTTAACATTTCTGAACAGCCTGCCTCTAGGTAGAGTTGGGTGCTCTGGTTCACAGTGAACTGAAGTAGTTTAATATTAAGTAACCAGAGATTGTGTAATTAAAACAGAAGGATGTTTCACCTCATTAGCCTGGCTAATTGACGGTAAATCCTATTCAAAGTAGGTAAATAAAGTTTGAATAATAACCCTTAAAACAGAAAATATAAGATAAATTATGCTGTCTTCTCTGCACAGCTGGAATTGGGTAGTTTTATTTTTAAAAAGAGAACTAATAGCTCTTGTGCAGAAAAACTGTGAAGACACCACTTTACAGCCATGATAAAGCATCCAAGATAGTGAAAGCGAGCAAGATTATTAAGAGAAAGATGGATAACTGAAACAACAACAAAAAAAGACCTTCATGTAGACAATATCAATGCATTGAATCTCTGTACACCTCATTATCTGGTTACCTTAATTTAGATAAAATTGTTCCTGAAAATAGGAAAATACACATAATATATTTTTTTAAATGATAAAGGGAAGATAACCTATTGGTTTCCTTTTATAACACATTGTCTCTGTGACTGATTGGAAATTTTTCATCTGCTTTATCCAAACAGGGGACACGCAATGATTTTAGAATACTTCAAGAATCATTCTTTATCTTTGTGAAATTAAAATTTAAAAAAAATGTGCGAGAGATTGAACAATTATGCTATTTTGTTAAAAAGCGCATGGTTGTTCAAATCACCATGTCAGTAATTAAAGTGGCTCTCTGGATTTTAATGAACACATAACAAGAGATTTTTAAAACTTCTCATAGATTATTTACAGGATTCTAATTTCCCCACATGATCTATTAAAGTTTATCATGTAGATCCAAATTTTGTTTCATTTTAAGCATTAGACAAGTGTTTGAATGTCTCTAGCAGTATCTTAAAGCCATTTACAATGATTATGCAATTATGTATTAGAAATCTCTAAAAGCTTGCTCTTCAGCCATTTTATTTTGCTAATGTGGTCTAATTGGGTCCAACACATTTCCTAGGTTAAGGAAGTACAGTTATTCAGAATAGTAATTTTGCTGTGCTGGAATAACAATTTTATAAGGCATCATAAAGGTTTTTTTGGCTGAATCCCCAAATTGCAATGATGCTCTGAGGATTTCACATTCATTAAATCCACTTCAAGATTTGTGTTACTAAGGTGAATGTGGGACTGGATGCTCACTAGTATGGCTTAAGTGTTTCTCATGTGACTTTTAGAGTTTGAGTATAGAGCCAATGTGCAGCAAACAAAATCCATGGAAGGCTTCTTTAGAGGGACTACTTTGACTTATCAATTATGTTTTATCAGGCATTTCATATATGTCAAGCACTAAGTTAGGAGTTCTGCAAGGCAGAGGTGCAGGACAGAATGTGCTACATCTTCTGCTCTTAAGGAGAATGGCCTCTGGAGTTCCACTGTCTTCACAAGAGTGGTCTACAGTATACCTTATCATGGTAAACACATTACATCTATTTGATAAATAGACTTAATAAATATTTTGTGGATGAGTAAACAAATGTACTTCATAAAAGAGGAACATGCAGATGCTCTGAGAAGACAAAGAAGTTAGAGATTCCTTCTACCACGGCAGGATCGTGCCTTGAATTTTGAAGAAAGTGTGTCTGCTTCTTTGTAATATTGAAACTGCATGTTTAAAATTTTAATATGACTATTCATTGACAACATTGGTGTGGACTAAAACTCTTTTAATTCTTAGACTCTTGACAGCTATTTTAAATTAACTTGTCCTTTCTTGCGGATGAAAATGTTTAAGGGTATGTCAGCAATTATGGAAAACTGAAAAGAAAGATAGCAAAAATAGTAGGGGCATAAGATCATAAAAAGATCTCTTCCTACTTGGGTCAGACCCATGGGGAACTAAAACAATGCAGTTTAAGGGTATGACCATCTTCCTACTATTGATCTCTAAGACTATGATGTCATCCAAACATCACAGTTTCCATTATTACCCATTATAGTTACTTATCCATGGAGTTGCTAAGTATCTTTTCAGCCTCCATCATTTCTTAAAGTAATGAAGTTTAGTGAGATGGCCAATTTCTTCCTTCTTCTGTATTCACATTTTCAAGGTTAATTTATGGGAAATGCTATTCATAATGTATGACTATGTAGAAGATATACCATGAATTATGCTCTCTTTTCTCAGTAGCTGAGAAACCTCACATCATATTTATAGACGTTATCATATTCATGTGTTCATTTCTTTCATTCCAATTTGTGAAGTACTTACTATGTGCAAGGTAGTGGGACTACATTCCAAGGACACAAAGATGAGCAAGAAATATTTGGCATCTGCCTCAGTGGAATTTATAGTCAAAAATAAATAAACATGTAGATTATATTAAGAATAATGAAGGAAGGAAATATGATATTGTAATAGAGATACACAAAACTAGATAGCTAACTTAGATTGGTGGACAAACAAGTGCTCTTTGAACAGGTGAATCTTAAGCTGAAATCAGAAGGATAAGAAAGAGCTAGACATTCAAAGAGCAGAGGCAAGAATATGAAGCAACATTTATAAATGTCTTAACACAGTAACTAAGAAAATGTGGTGAAGGCTATGTTAACCAGTTTGGTGAAAGTATTTCAAATTGTATATAAACCCAGTACATTGTACCCTGTAATTTGACTAATGTACGTAGCTATGATTTAATTAAAAAAAGAAGCAACATGTCAAAATACCCCAAGATGTGAATGTGATTGTTAGGTTACAAGTATAGGAAAAAAAATCCTCAATGTAAAATAAATTGGGAGGGTGATATGAGATGAAGCTGAAGAGAAGGAGCCCAGCATATGTAGGTCCTTCATAGGCTAGGATACAGAGGAGGGATGGTGTTGAAAGCTTTTATATAAGAGTGTGGCATAATATGATTTAATTCTTAAAATTCTTCTGACTATTTTAAGGAGAATGAATTAAAAAAAGAAAGAAAGTTAAAAGAGGAAGATTTTTTTTCTTAAATGTATGTTTAAGTGGTCCAAGCAAGAAATGGGGGAAATAGCTTCAGATATTGGTAGTAGAAATAAAGATGGCTGAATGGAAGAGATATTTTTAGGTATATCTGGTAGTATAATATTATATGTTTACTTGTATATCTTCCCTTCTAGACTGGTGGTCATTGAAGGAAGACGCTATCTCTTATTCATTTGTGAATTTTCACTGCCAGCTGGGCGCATTCAATGAAGAATATCTTTGCACAATTTGGGGTATCTGGTGCATGGAAGGCACTCATTGCATCTTCAAATAGATGAATAGGTTTATTATCTATTATTTGTGGTGGAATTCCCCTTTCTTTCCCTGAAAATTAATTTTTCCCACACTTCAATAGAGTTGTGGTGGGTTTTATATACTACAATGCAGTGAATATGGCCACATCCTTTCTTCACCTTCCTTCAAGATCTTTCAAATCATAATGACATACATTCAGTATTTTTACCTTTCAGGTTGAAGAAACACAATATTTTTTTCTCATATGACAGTTATTTTTTTATGGGTAATTTCTGTTGCCTCCCTCTGACTTTTCTTTAACTTTTTTATATCTCATGTGAGATGTGATAGCACTATGCTCCTGGTGCAGACACTTGATTGAATGCTGAAATTTGTTTTAATACAATACACAGTCTAATAGAGATTGATATTTTCTAGACATTTTTTTGGTTCCAAGAAACAGGGCCCAAAGAGTCACAAGTTTTCTTTGGTCAAACATTTGAATACTTACAGCTCAAAATAAAATAGTGAAGATTTTTTTTTCTTTTCCTTGCTGACAGTAAAACTTGTCTGTAATTTTATTTCCTTTTACACAGAGTCATGTAATTTTCTTGCATTTAGTATCCAGCAGTTTGGCATCTCCCTGTCTCTAGAAGAGCTTAGTGTCTATTGCACTTTTCCTTCAAATCACTTATAAAAACCATGAGATTAGGCTGACCCCTAGGAGAGTTTTCCATTTTTAACTTCCATTCAGAACAAGTTTTTCCTCTAGTTTTTGTTTCCTAACTGGAAGGTAATAATTCTCTATTCATGACAAAAATAGTCTTTTCCACTTCATGATAACTCCAGGTGTAGATTATGTAAAGGCATTTTGAAAATGAAAATAACGTCTTCTTGTTCTATTTTGTTCATAGTTTTAGCTATCTATGAAGAAATCAATCTGATTAGCTGAACATCATTACAGGTTGAAACAATTCTCTTTTAATGAATTTGATATGCCTTCTTGAATGTGCTATACAAGTATAGCTTCCACTAACCTGTCTGATATGCAGGTGAAATTTGTCAGTCTTAAGCTTTAGAAATCCCAGTAAAACTCTTGTCATGGATGCCAGTTGTCATCCTTTCAGCATTTTTAATAATATATTTTTTGGCTAATATCTCTACAATTTTACCCTTGGATTTTTAAAAAATTTTTAATGCATGTAAATTAATTTATCAATTAAATCTATAATATTGTATAGTTTCATTATCGTTAAAAATCCTTTGGAACATGACATTATCTGAGTTGTAAGATGTCTTCTTTGACCTTTTAAGAAGTAGTCACTTATGCATTCAATTATCATTTATCAAATGGCTACTAAGTGACAAACACTGGGACCTAGCAGTGAACAAGTAGGTAGAAATCCCTGTATTCATGGAGTTTGCATTATTTTAGGGTTGACAGAGAATAAAAAAGCAAATAAGTTCATGATATGATTAGTGGTTATAAATGCTCTAAAGAAAACTTAAAGCAGTTAAAAGGATAGAAAGTGGGGTGGTGCCTGTGGCTCAGTGGGTAGGGTATCAGTCCCATATACTGAGGGTGGTGGGTTCCAACCCAGCCCCAGCCAAACTGTTGTGGCAGGTACCTGTAGTCCCAGGTACTTGGGAGGCTGAGGGAAGAGAATCACCTAAGTCCAAGAGCTGGAGGTTGCTGTGAGCTGTGACACCACAGCACTCTACTGAGGGCTGCAGGGTGAGACTCTGTCTCAAAAACAAAGAAAAAGGATAGAATGTGAGAGAGGACATTATTTAATATATTGGGACTAGGAAAACTCTCTCTGAACATAAAACATTTGAATAGAACCTGAATGATGTGAGAGCCAGAATGATGTAAGCAATCCATGAGGATATCTGGGGGAACAGTGGTCCAGGCAGAGGTAATAGCAAACTCATAGTCTCTGCAATAGGCATGCGCTTGTTTCATTCAATGGAAAGGAAGTAGTTCAGTGCTATAGGAATAAAGTAAGTGAGGAGGAGTGGTAGAAAATGATAAGTAGGGATTTAACTGAGTCCAAATCATGTAGGATCTTACATATCAGATTGAAGAGTTTGAATTTTATTCTTGGAATATATGAAGCCATTTGATGGTTTTGAGCATGAGTAATCATAATGTCACTTATTGTTAAAAAAATGAAACTCTTATTACAATGTGTAAAGAAGAGATTGGGACTTGGGGATGGGAAAAGCAGAAAGACATATTGGGCAGCAATTTCAGTTTATAATTCAAATAAGAAGCAATGATGACTTGAACTTGGGTGCCGGTGGAAGTCATCAGATTATAAATGCATGTTGAAGATGTGCTTGAATGGATATACTGATGGAATAAATGTGGAATTTTGGATAAAAGGGAAAGTTATAAAAATGACTTTTAGCCTATGTATTTGCAAGCATGGAGGTGACATTTAATGAGATGAGAAAGAGTGGGAAGAGCAGTGCTTGGGGAGGAGTTGTAGAAGAATAAGACTTGGGCCATGTTAGATTGTGAAAGCCTATTAGACAACCAAACAGAGATGTCAATCACAGAGTTTCATATGCACAATGGTGTTTAGGAGAGAACTCTGGACTACAACTGTACATTTGCATCATGAGAGCTGCCAGTATGCAGATGGTATTTAAAACAACGTGACATGCTGAAATCATCTAAGCATGAATGTAGACAGAAAAGAGAAAAGGCTTCTGGTCTGAGACTTGGAGAACTTATCTGTGAGGTTTGTGAAAAAAAAAAAATATAGAAGGAGTGACCAGTAAGGTAGGAGGACAATTGGTCGTGTAGTGGTCCCAAAGACAAATGATGGAAATGTTTCAAGAAAAAGAGTGTGATCTTGGTTCAGTGCTCGTAGCTCAGTGGTTAGGGATCCAGCCACATACAAAGGGACTGGCAGTTCGAACCCAGCCCTGGCCTGCTAATCAACAATGACAACAACAACAACAAAAATAGCCTGGCATTGTGGCAGGCACCTGTAGTCCCAGATACTTGGAAGGCTGAAGGAAGAGCTTGAGGGTTACTGTGAGCTGTTATGCCACAACACTCTACTGAGAACGACATAGTGAGACATTGTCTCAAAAAAAAAAAAAAAGAAAGAAAGAAAAGAAAAAGAGTGTGATCAGTTATGTCAAATATGATTGACAGTTGAATCAGATGAGATGTGGCCATTGGGTTTGGCAAGAGGGAGGTTATAGTCTCCTTGATAAGAATTGCTTAAGTGTAATAGTAGGATCCAGAGTCTGACTGAAGTAGACTCAAAAGTTAATTACAGAAAGCAAATATAAATAACACTTTTGAAAAGTTTTGCTGCAATGTGGGATCAGTCGGAAGGAGGACAAGAGTAAAAAATGTGCCAAAGAATTGGAGTTGAATGCAAGGGAGTGATGGACAGAGAGTCAAAGGATTGGCTGTTCAAATGTGGTTGAAAATTACTTTCAGGCCACTAGATAAGGAGGTTAGAAAAATAAAAGGTGGCAGATGATGACACATAAAATTGATATTTTGAAGAGGGTAAGTTTTCAAGTAATGATTGCATCTAAGGAATGGCCATAGGCACATAATCCCTCCAATGAGATGAATGACATGATAATTTGAGATGAAGAAATCAGATCAGAAAGATAAGATTTTGTAAGAACTTGTCTAAGACAGGGATATGAAGTCACTAAGAATGATGACAGCAGCAGAAATTGTTTAGGAACCATATTTTTCAATAAGTAGTAAGAAAGAATAGGGTGGTCTTTAGGGTTAAAACAAAGATTAGAATTGAGTGGTGCAATTTGATGGCTTGTACTACACAGGAGCTGGAGATTTTGAAGTGAGAGATAAATAGTTTGCAAATGGCAGTGGGGAATAGAAGGACACCTACCTCTTATCTTTGAGCCCACTGCTAGGAGGAGTGTAGGGTGAAAACAATCCACTTACGGAAGTAAAAGGGAATCAGGGCTCTGAAGACTTATTTAAATTGGGATTAAGCATATAAGTAGTATAAACATTCTGAGAGGAAATTTGGAATAAGTAGCTGTTCATGATAGACAATGAGTTAGAAGGTACATAGTAGAAGAGGTTTCATGTTGAAAACAGTATGGAGATGTGAGATGTCCTGACACTCTCGGCCTGTTGTCATAGAAATTTCAGTGTGTGTCAAAATTAACAAGCATTTGTATGCTTTTAAATTAGATAGTGTGTCTTAAAATAAAAATGTTTAGACATTACTGTCAGTGAAATAATTTTGAGTTTTATATAAATGGTCCCCAATCCTTTTGGCACCAGAGACTGGTTTCAGGGAAGACAATGTTTCCATGGATGAGAGCGCCGGGTGTTGTTTCAAGACAATTCGCGCACATTACTTTTATTGTACACTTTATTTCTATTATTATTATATTATAATACGTTATGAAATAATTATACAACTCACCATAAGGGTGAACTTGTTTTCTGGCAACGAGATGGTCCCAGCACTAGCATCACTTGCCTAGAGTGTCAGGTCTTTGCTGTTCCTGCACCTCAGCTCCACCTCCGGTCATCAGGCACTAGATTTTCATAAGGAGTACAGAACCTAGATCCCTTGCATGTGCAGTTTACTGCAGAGATCATACTCCTAATACAATCTAATGCCCCTGCTGATCTGACAGGAGGTGGAGGAATGGATTAACAAGCTGTGGTATATGTATACCATAGAATACTATTTAGGCACAAAAAAATGGTGGCTTTACATCTTTTATGTTAACCTGGATGGAGCTGAAACACATTCTTCTTAATAAAGCATCACAAGAAAGGAGAACCAAGAATCCAATGTACTCAATTCTGATATAGGGACAACTGATGCTAGTACATGGCAGGGGCTCGGGGGATGAGGGAGCGGAGAAAGAGAAAGAGGGTCACAGTGTGTGACACACCTCTTGGGGGCAGGGCACGATTATAAGAGGGACTTTACCTAACAAATGCAAACAATGTAACCTGGTTCTTTGTACACTCAATGAATCCTCATAATAATAATAATAATAATCTTAGTAGGGGATTTTTTAAATGTAGATTTCTTGTATATACCCCTACCAGAGACTATCATTTAGTTAATGTGGGGTATATCCTAGGACCAAACTTCAAGGTACTTTTGTATACATCAAGGCTGCTCAAATTCTCTTGCTGCTAAGAATACTCTAGGATGATAGATAACTATATACGATAAATATATTAGCCTTTTCCTGGAGATTATAACTCAGTCAATAGTGGGTCTGGCAAAATGTATGTATGATAAGTACACATAGGTAATTCTTTTCTTCAGAAAAGTTTAGGAAACATTGTGTTGGATACTCAGTCTGACCAGCAGCTATGAGGGCAATTCAAGTAATTAGCCCTTGAAGATATTATGTCCTTTCTCTAAGAATCATTAGACCTCTAACTATTTACCAGTAGGAGTCCCAGAAAATAATGACATGTCAACTGGAAAAGATACCCCTTGCTCAAGGCCTCCTTTTTCTTTCAATTTTTGTTTGTTCAGCAAATGCAATACCTTCTTTCAAGAAGCTTACAGGTTACGGGGGGGGGGAGGTCAGATATTAAATGAATATCACATGAAAACATCATTACACACTTGTTGATAATATAAAACAATGATAAAGAATGCAAAGAAAGATTACAATGGAACCCGATTGGTGGGAGTGAGAATTCAGGAAAGACTTTTCTAAGGAAATGATTATTTAAACTAATTAGGTAGTGCAGCTTGCTTCTGCTGCTACCCAGCAAATTACTGGTATTCACCAGTTCCAGGCATCCTGATCCTCAGCTCAATTGTGAGTGGAGTAGTTAACCCAGATTTGTTGGTCCTTTTATACTGATCTATGAAAATATCATATATTTTTTGACCTATAGCTTCTCACAGACCTTAGCTTTTCCCCTTCTAGGTTAGTTTGCCCAGATCCATATACAAATTCTAGACAGAATTTAGAACCCCTTCTCCCATCCCATTACCTCCTGCCCTTCATGGACTTCTTGGCTTCCCTCACTGATATTCCTCATTTCCTGAGTTGGCAGCAGGGTCATCCACCTGAGTATCCCAGTGCCTGCTTTGTCGTTTAGCTTTTCTCTTACCCTCTGCTGCAATTCAAGGACAGAACTTTTACTGGGTGATCCTCCAACCACATACTTAACCACTCCCCTGCTGAATTTATGGGGACCAAATCATTCAGAAAATAATCCAAACAATTAATTTTAGTTCTTCTGTAAATATTATTACCTAAAACAGAAAAAAAAAAGACTGCTAATTATTACGGGTAAAACTCAGCAGACCAAAAACACAAAGATCAAGTGTTTTCATTAGCATGTTAACACACTTTACAGTTTCTAAAGGGCTTGAACACACATTTTCATTTGTGCCTGACAATAATCCTATATAGGAGGGGTGTTATTATCATTTTACTGATAATGAAACCAAGGCCCAGAGATGGAAATGCATAGCCTGAGGTTAAAGCCCCACCTAGCACAATCCATTTCTATTTCTGATCATAATGACAAGGTAGCTCACTCAATTTTGTGGCTTGCCTTATCCTTCTTTCCCTTTCCCTTTTCTGGTCCCTAGGAGCCTACTTATTTGCAGTTCAACAAGGCTCCTGCAATTTCGATTTGCTTTCTCCAGCTGTTCCTGCTGTTTGAGAGCTAGGGCATCAAATCTCTGCTTGAATCCTGACACTTCAGTCATGGGAAACTTTATCATTTTAACTGCTCTACTTGGAGCCTTGACTGTACTGAAGTCCCCTTAATTTCTCAGTAGAGAAAGTGCTGGAGCAAGAATCCCGTGTGGTTCAGGTGGTTTAACTGAAGATAGCTTGCACTCCCAAAGGATGCGACCATGGTGTCCTATTGGGAGAACCTGCCTGGCTAACTGGCGCATGCTGCATCTCTGCTTCTTAAGCACCCCTTTCTCGCCCTGTTATCTCCTGCCATGGTTTTTGTAAGGATTACTTTGCATACAATTTTTCATACAATTCATAAAACCAAACCATTCTGCTGGCTTCTTTATCTAGGTTATTATTTGAGCTTTCCTTTACAACTGTTTTTTTAAGAGAGTAAGAACAGGATAACATGCTTTTTTTAGAAGGAGATTTTCCTTACAATTAGCAATCACTGCACTACCAAAGATAAGGAGTAGGGGCCTCCTAATATCAACATCAGTTACATTAGGGCAGAAAAGAACCTGGCCTCACTGCAGGCTCTTTTTTATCCTCAAATCTACCCTTTATACTGTATCCTTCCATAGTTTTCTCTGGACTTCAAGGTGACAGCAAAAAGAAACTGTAATGTCTTAGGTGCTCTTCAGAAATGTTCAAGTTCAAGTTCATTTTGCACCCAGATATAAGGTATTCATTTTAAAATTCAAACATGTCTCTGCTCTTTGCCTTTGGGTAATTACATTAATTTGAAAGTATCCTTCCTTCAGTATAGGCCTTTGTACCATCCACCACTTTAACCCACTTATGACTTTGTGACCTCCCTCACCAAATGCGCATCGATCATTAAAATGTCAGTATTTAAACCTCTGAATCCATCAGCTTTATGTGTCCAATGTGTTTTTTGGGAGTCATAATGTCTGGATTTAAATACTGGCTCCAGTGTATTTTTGGGGAGTCATAATGTCTTGATTTAAATGCTCCCAAAATCTGTCTGGATCTTAGTTTATTTATCTGTAAAATGGGATAATTCAAAGCATCTACCTCTTTTCCCAGTTTCCATGAGAATGAAAAATAATGTCTGAAAAGTCCTTAGAATAATGTCTAGTAGGAAATAAGAATGCAATAAATATGAGCTATATTTTTATTCCTTCAGTGTATGTTTTCATTAGATGTGGTCAAGTTTATTAACCTCACAGAGTTACATGGAAATTATACCATGTGCGTGGAATGCCTAGCCTGGCATAAAGTAAGTATGCAGTAAACAATAGTCCCATTCTCTACTAAATCATTCCCTTCATTTCATGCTGCCTTGACTCACTTAAAGAGTGCTTTTCCTTATGTATTTTTGCTCTTGTGTATTGCCTACTATAATATAATTTTAAACTAACTCGAATGAAGTCCCATTTTTTTTTAAGATGTTAAGAAGAAAATTGTCAAATAGGAGCTGCGCTCTCAGGCAAAAAACTTTAGCATGGTGACTCATTTTTAAGAGGTTTCTTTTAACTCCAGAGTGATGTGGATATTGTAATAGCCCTTACCTTCTGGCCATTAGACACCTGAGAGGCTGGAGAAACTGAAAAACTAGCTGTTCCTGTTCAAAGTCATTCTTCGTAATTGCATGAGGTCAAGTGTAAAATGTAATTGCTTCACTTCTGTTCAATTGGTGCCACTTTTCATTTTGTTCTTTGTCATAGCCTCATATATTGCCGGGCCTGGGAGAGGCCAGGAAATGCCATCCTTCCCAACTTAAGCTCTAGTGTTTGAACCTCCTCTAGGTCATTCTTGCCAAGTGGTCATCCAGCCTCACTTGATACCTTTTGAGGGGTGGGTATGCTTGCAATATCCAGAGTAATGCTTAGATCAGACATGTCTGTGAGAAAACGTTGCATTTCTTGAACCAACATATATCTCCTTATATTCTCCCCAAATGTGCCTTTTAAGACCTCAGAGAACTAATGTCCTCTTTCTTGTGCCACAGCAGCTAATCTACTATTCAAAGGAAGTTCTCACACTCCTTACAGATTTTTTCTTTCAACCCTTAGCTAAAATTCTAAGTTAATATCAGATTATTTTTAATTGAGTTGAATATCCAGATAATGTAGACCCAGTGATGCATTCATTCATGCTATCTAGTCTGCCCTTAAAGAAGTTTCAGATTTGAGGACCTATTGCATAACTTCAAATTCCACTCAATAATTCATTGTTTGAGGAAGCAATGGTTGATGGTTGCCTTGGTCTGTTCAGGTTGCTATAGCAGAATATCATAAACTGTGTCATTAATAAACAAAGGAAATTTGTTGACCCTATCTCTAGAGGCTAAGATGTCAAAGAACAAGGTGCCAGAAGACTGAGAATCTGGTGAAGGCCCCATTTTCTGGCTCACGCCCCATTTTCTGGCTCACTCGGTGGAAGGGGAAGAACAGATCTTTGGGGTCTCTTTTATTAAAGGGCAAAACCTTATTCATGAAGGCTCTAACCTCATGAACTAATCTACCCTATAGGCCTCACCTCCTCATACCATCACGTTAGAGGCTATTTTTCACTTGACCCTACCCTTAGGAACTACATTTGGGATTAAAGTGGGTTATGGAGCAGCATTCATTCGTTTAGTCTATCAGTCAATGGGATCCTACTAGGTGTTAGTTGTGAATCAGTCATGTTAGGGAGTAAGAAGATGGCTAAGTATTATTTTCTGCCTCACATTTCAGGTAGATATACCATGGCTAAGGAGGCAGCTATGTTAACAACTTAAAGCATATCATGTAATACTGGAGACATGTGAAAAGTATTTAGAGACATCAGCAGGAATAACAACTAGGACTGCCTGATGCAAGGTACAGGTGGATAGCTGGTTAGAAAGGTTTGCATTGAAGAGATAATATTTGAGCTGGGCCTCTATGCAGAAAAGGAAGTTTGTGCAAATGAAGAGACATGGAAAAACATCTGGGGAGTGCCTGAGGACTGAGCAGTCACTTGATATGCCTGGTGTGTGTGAAAAGGGCTTAAGAATTGGGTTTTGTCTCATAAAGGATCAGGGTTCAGAAGCACAGGTGTGGGAGGAATTCAGTCAGAGTTTTGACATAATTGCTAAACAGAATCACAGACTCACCAAGAAGAATGATAAATTAGAGAATGGAAGTCTAGTTGTAACAGTATTTAAAAGCCTTGTTTGGGGAAAACCTAATGACCCGAAATGCAAACCACAATTAAACAGCTAACCAAACAAGTAAATAAGGCTTCACTTAAAAAGATAGTTCCTTGAATTGAGAAATCTCCCGGAACAATGTCACATGTAAATTCTATTTATAATAAATCATCCTGATATTTTTTCAGAAATATTTTCATGGTCTCAACCAAGGACTGCTTGCTTGTTTGGGCCAAATGTGTAAATCTGACACCAGTTGACTATATTGCTGAAATGCATTGCTGGACATGTCTAGTATTTGAGGAGAGCCAAAGGTGATGCAGCTATGTTCTCACAATATATTATACCAGAGTCTCACTTTAGCAGTGACCTTGGAATCTTCACTTTAAGATCATCAGACAGGTGGAAGAAAACAGCAACTAAAACACCTGTGATATATGAAGAAGTAAATCCTTTTAAATTAAATCAAAGAGACCATCTTACTCTGAATTCTTTGACAAGACAGAGGGTATTAAGAAATACCATGTTTACATTAAAATTATGATGGCCATGTACCTTTTATTTACAGAGTTTATAGAGATTAGTTTTCCAAAAGTAGGTTTTGGACTTAGCATGTCTGAAGTTATTGCAAAGACTAACAGAATACCAAATAAATCTTTGAGTTTTTCTTATTGATTTTGCAGTTAAAACTTCTTAAGTGTTTACTTCTAACAGAGCCAGAGTCCTCTTCTTTTTAAGCTTTTGTAGCTGAGGGCAAATATTCCTTTAATCACAAATACAACTGAAAAGATGTTCAGAAAGAAAGGTACATGGTGACTTTCACAACAATCATTTGAAGGAAAACCTGTAAATTTTCATTTGATTAAGTAAATATCAAGGCTGGACAATAAATCCAAAATTTCTGCCAATTTTTCTTCCCACAATTTATGAAACATGTTTCTACCGTCATATTCTTAGCTTCAGGTCAGCCTAAGGAAAAAACTAGACTATTATAAAATGGGAGCCCCTGGGATCAGCACTTCTTTCGGAGATTATGTAAGAACAGGCTAAATGAACTCAATCATTTCCCTTTAAGGCAGAAGGCAGTCCATGAACCTACTTTCTTCCTACTGTGTACAGCACAGAAACAATTTCTCCTCCCACAGTGATGACATGAAATATATTTTTGGTCTCTGTTAGTTGACATGCAAATGTACCCACTGTACCTCAAGTGAAAACTCATTAAAAGCCGCTGGAATGCAATTGTGTTATCTCCCTGGAACACAGAAAATAGCATTAGTGATCACTCCAGTGCATTTTCATTTGCTAACACAGTGAAATCATCAACCCCACCTTCCTTTGCCCGAGGTTGCCATAAAAAATGTTGATATTTTATTCCAGTTCCATCAGACAAAAGCTCTAGGTGTCTATTTATCACTAACACAGGTTTTTATTGAAATTGCAGACTGCTGCCACAGGATCTCATGTACCTCCATGGCAACTTTCCTTTCCTAATTCTGCCAAGTAGGTATGACTTTGTAGATATTGCTAAAAATTACACATCAAGTGTTTGGAGTCATTGCTTAGATAATGAATATTGGGCTAAATTAGACACAAGGGGAGGCTAACATACAACAAAAATAACATATGTCTTCTGAAAGTGTATACATTTTTCTAATATTTTACTTGTTTGGGGAAAATAGCTTATTCTGCCCAAAGATTCCCAATGGGTACTTTGCTAATGTACCCATAGCAGTAGACATTTGGGCCAATCTTAGCCCAGTGTACCTTCGCTACTCTCCTTGTTTCTTCTTACTTTGACAACCAAATCTGGAAGCTGGAAGGAATATTGAATAACCATTATTTATAGGGTCAATTTTAATGTTTTTGTTGAGCTCCCACTATGGATGGAGCTGTACATTAAGCATTGAAGATGTATACTGACATGTGGGAAGCTTCTGGGTGCAAATAAGAAACAACTAAAGGAATAAGATCAACTCAGATGGTACTAATTGCTGTAGAGAAAATTAAGAAAATTTCTATAGATCCTCACATGTATGTTTAGAACAATGCTCATTCCATGGTTCATTGTAATTTATTCATTTGTTGTATTACTGGTTTAAGTGTGGATGAGGAGGAGGATGATCAATGTGTTATTCATCTGTGTAGTTTTAGTGCTCAGTACAGAGCCTGGTCGATATTAGCTGTTAAAAAGAATGAGTGCATAATTTCTCAGTGACGTATACTGTCAAAACCAGTTTCTCCATTTTCTCATGCCCTCCCATCAAATATGGGTCTTTCAAACTGGTACCCAAATTACATTTCAAGGACAATAAAACATGTAGTGTTTAAACACAGGGGCTCTGGAGTCAAATTCCTGGGTTTAAAATCCTATTTCAGCCACTCAGTTTGTGACCCTAACCATTTGGGCTGTATTTTTTACATCACAGAAGTGCTCATTAGATTAACTGTATCATGTGGTTGTTTCAAATATTAAATGAGATAATAGCATACATTAAATAAATGTTAGCTATCATTTTCAAAGATCGTATATCATATAAATAAGCCCCTTATTTAAAATGATTTTCCCTTCCACACATATATTCTATGCTCTAGCTATACTAATAAAACTCTTACTAAAAATTCTACTAGCTCATAGTTATTTACTATGCTCAAGGCACAAATTAAGTAGCATACATGTATTGTTCATTCATTTATATATTCAACAGATAATATTGAGCATATAATTTAGATCAGGCACTGGTGTAAACATTGGGGCTATGACAGTGAATAAATAGACTAACTTCTTTCTATGCCCTCAGGTAGCTTACATTCTTGAAACAAGAGGCAGGTGATAAGCAAACGCAAATAGTTTAAATACATACTATGTTAGGTAGTGATAAAACACTTTGGAGGAAATAATGCAGAAACAGCTTCCAACTCATTCATAATGAGGTATGTCCCTATATTGCCTAACCAATAACACAATATGACAAACAAAATGGAGTGACTGTGGAAATATCATTGTTTGTGGAATGCCACATTGGGAAAGTACTTCATAGTTTTGTGAGTGTGCAGTTATTACTGAGAAACATCAGAGGAAACCATCAGAGAAGACCACTCAACCTATCTTTGAGTTTATCAGCAGCTGCCCCTTTATATTGCATCTGTGGGGGCCAAGCACTCAAGAAAGCCCAGGCCTTGGCTCAGCCGCACTTCAGCAACTCCTTTGCAGCCACTGCTAAGTGCTCTGGGCACACCGCATCCAGGGTGTACACTGACATCTGGACACAGGAGGGAGTATCTGGAGTGGAGAGGACAAAAGACCCACTGACCCACACCAAACGCTTCCATCAAATCCCTACTGTCTTCCCATCAGCATAGGCCAATGATTATCAACCTGGTGGTTATTTTGCTCCCCTCCCTAACCATGGGACATGTGTCAATGTCTGGAGACATTTTCAGCAGTTATAAGTGGTGGAAGGCAGGTGCTATGCTACTCACATTTGTGGGTGAAAGCCAGTGATGCTGCTGAATGTCTTACAGCTCATAAAAAAAGCCTGGAAGATCAATGAAATATCAGGCTTACAATGTCAACAGTGCAGAGGAGGCAAACACTGGTGTAGGCTGCAACCTTTCTGGACCTAGGTTAGGCTGGGATTAGGAGGTAAATCATATCGCCTCCAGGCTTATAGGGTTACACAGGAACCTGAGTGGGAACCTCAGCCCCAAACCTGGGCTTTTGGTCCAGGAAAGCCAGAAGAAGATCAATTGGAGAACTCACATAATCCCTCTCCCTGTGTATCACTACCAGAGAAAGGCAGGGTGGCACACCTGAAGGAGTAGTCACTTGATACAATAGTAAACAATAAAAATCTGTTCCTAGGGAAAAATGATTATAACATATAGTAGTAAGCATTATTATTTTGTTAAAAAAAATCAGCTCCAGACTTATAGCCATTATTGGGGTCTCTTGTCTTTAGATAGCCTCAAGCTTTCTAAGCTCTTTCTCCCTGAAAGAAACAACTAATGGCATCTGCCCTAAAGTTTAGCTTTATCTCACTTATCTCACTGTATCTTTATTTCCTTCCCCTTCTTCTTCTGCTAAAATGGAAGTGTTGCTATCTATTGTGATCCTCCAAGGTGAAATGAATGTGAAAGTCTCTTACCACTTATACAGTCTCGTGGTTTACGAAGACCAAGGGATTCCTCATGTTCTTCTGGTGGTTGGAAAATAGGATGGCTGGACAAAACAAGTTACAGACTTTAGATGAATCAGAATTCTAAAAGGCAGATGGTATATTGGCAAATCTTCTCATCAGTCCTGTGACCTGTCTTGGAGAAGGGTGCAGTCAATCTAACTAGAATCAAACTTGTTTGACCGTACATTAAAATCTTAAGTCCACAGAATGAATATCTGAAAGAGATCTGAGTCTTCCATGACATACAAAATGTGTTAAAAATTGATGATTACCTAACAGAGATAAAGTTAGTCATCTACTAATCTACTAAATGACTCCCCCCAAATAAGACTGATACATAAACACACACACAAACACATATAATTAGGGGAAGTAAATATATACTTGGGAAGTAAATTCTTGGAAAGGCTAATACATGATCACTGACATATCTACATATGACTGGCTTTATTAGCTCAACTCTGAAAAGCACATTGGATTTGCTTTTTTTTTCACTAAAGGCAAGTTTTATCTATTTATTCATTTTTGTTTGTTTGTTTTGTTGCCCCAGACTAGAGTGCCATGGTATCATATCTCACAGCAACTTTAAACTCCTAGATTCAACCAATCCTCTTACCTCAGCCTCCTGAGTAGCTGAGACTACAGGCACCTGCCACAATGCCTAATTAGCTTTTCTATTTTAATAGAGACAGGGTCTTGCTCTTGTTCAGCCTGGTCTTGAACTCCTGAGTTCAAGCAATCCATCTGCCTTGTCTCTCAGAATGCTGAGATTACAGGCGTGAGCCACTGTGCCTGGCCTAAAGGCAAGTTTTGATTCAGTTGAGTTAGGAGCTGCTGGTGACAAGGAAATACAACTAGTCATCGTGTGATTGAGAGGGCCAAGAGACCCACTAAAACTTTTATTATAGTAGCAAAGCGGAATTCTAAGACAAGCTTGATAGACTCCTGGCTTCTGGTCAACCAGGAAGTCAAAATGCAGGCAGCTCACTGGGAAGTAAGCCTGTTTGTTTTGCCAGCCTACACACTTGAATATCAAGGTTGTATTTTTCTTATAATATAGGGAGATCATTGCCCGTTCCATCACATATTTACTTGTTCTTTCTGCGTCAGAGAGTATGAACTCAAGGGTTCAGTGCAGCCATCTTGGCCATGGCCTACTTTGGTGTGAAGGAACGAGAGCTCACCAGTGCTATTTTTTGAACAACTCAGTAATATCCAGCATTTACTGAGCACTTGCTATGAGTCAGGCACTCTGTTAAACATGCATTAGCACAGATCCTCACTCTACCCAAACTGCATTTTTCTAAATGCAAAGTTCCAGCTGTTGTCTTGACAAATGCCAACAAAATGGTCATAGTTAATAATTCTGTCTGCACAGAATGAATGTGTTTTCAAGTTGGAACAGTTTATAGAAGTCAAAGATCCATGAGGATAAGATGGAACTCATTAGACACAGGCAGCCCTGATGGGTTAGCCTTTCTAAGAATTTACTTCACAAATATATATTTACATCCCCTGATTATATATGTGTGTGTGTGCGTGCATTTATAACACTTGCCCACTTTGGTATACCCTCCCATCAGGAGATACTCCTTCAAGGGCTAAACTTTGGAAATTATCAAACAATTTAGAAGGAAAGCAGTATTATTTTGAGAAAATAAATGTGTGCTGATTATTAGAATGGGCTGCACATTTGCTATTGTCTTGGCATATCTGAGGCAGGTTCCCTGATCATACTTAATTGAGAGTTACATGGATTTATTAAGTCTTGAAAGAAAATTTAATCATTTAATAATCACTTACTTCATGGAGACTTTACATGCTTTGTATTAACCTGGATGGAAATGGAACACATTATCCTTAGTGAAGCATCACAAGAATGGAGAAGCATGAATCCTATGTACTCAATTTTGATGTGAGGACAATTAATGACCTAGTATGTGGTGGGGGTGGGGGAAGGGCATAGCAGAGAGAAGGAAGGAGGGGGGTGGGTCTCAGTGTGCGACACACCTTTTGGAGGCAAGACACAATTATAAGAGGGACTGTACCTAACAAATGCAATCAGTGTAACTTGGCTTCTTGTACCCTCAATGAATCTTTTGCAATAATGAAAAAAAAAATAATCACTTACTTCTCATGACTCTTTTACTTGCCTAACCCTAAGCATTCTTGGGATAGAGAAGTGATTATCAACTAGAGACAATTCTGTGTCACACCACCATCCCACAAAAGATATTTGGAAATGTCTGGAGACATTTTTGGATGCCACAGTAGGAAGAAGGGTGTTTGCTACTAACGTCTAGTAAGTAGAGATTAAGAATACTGCCAAACTTATGATGTATAGAATGGCTTCCCACAACACAAATTTATGCAACCCAGAATGTCAGTTGTACTAAGGTTGAGAAATTCTGCTCTAGCTATGATGGGACGCCTTAGTTATGGAGATTTCTTTGTCTAATCTATATGTTCTAATTCCATAGTTCAGAACTTTAAATCTTTGCTCAGCATGCCTAGTGATTCTGAAGCAAAGGGTCCCTGGACCGAACATTGAGAACCACTGCTTTATTTTTATAGTTTTCATTTTGTGTTCACCAAGGACACATAGTTGTATTCCTCTGCTTAAAAAGTTCTAACCTATGTGATAAATTTTTCTTATTTTATTGTATTTTGTATAACATCAGAGATTAAATCTATGAAATTTATAAAAATATTAACACTACCTATTAGTATACTAAATAGAATATTGACAACAAGCTGAACTCTCTACCTAAGACTGGTGGTAATATGCCATGTGTGGATGACAGATTGAACCAGTACTGTTTTCTAGTTTTGGATAGGCAAGCATCACTTCACACTTAGGATACTACATGTCAAAGACAGATTGCCATGCAGAAAGACAAAGATGAAAGTGTGTTATTCATTGAACATTATAAACGGTGAACACTACTGGGAGTTTCTGATGAGAGGAAGAGTCATTGCAATAATTTTGAGAGATTTATTTTACCAGTCATAATTGAGAAAAAAATGCATTAAGTTTCCACCAAATCCAGCCGTTTGAGAAATTCAAATTATATTCTCAGTAGCTGTGGCTGCATCATAAGTATGTTGCTAATAAAACTGGCAATAGATAAGCTGGCCTTCCTGACAATCATCCCTTTGTTAGTTCTCTAAATTCCCTCGGCTAACCACACCCTGAATCAAAATCAGATGCTACTAGGTGAACTCAAAGGAAGTGAAATAAAACCACAATTTCCTGACACAGCTACCAGTAAGAATTATGGTAGAAACAGCCCTGGCTCTGAAATCAGACAATCTGGGTTGCAATTCCATATCTTACATTTATAATCTCAGCAATCCTGAGCAGAAGGAGCTTCAGTTGTCTTATCTGTTCTAAAGGAATAAAAGCATCTACTTCATGTTTATTGTGAAAGTTAAACAATGAGACAACATATATAAAATGCCTAGAATATAATGCTACACACACAAATGGTAGCTACTAAATCAAACATACTGACTTACTCTATTGTCAACCAATTTATCTTCACTTAGATTCTAATCCATAAATGGAAAATAAATTTCCAGGCTTTTTCCTCTTTAAGACATTATGGTTTATCTATTACTTTGCTATTATTATTATTTCTTTATTAATAGTATTTTAATTTATCAGTTTATAATGATTTAAAGAATTGACTAGAAACTACACAATACTGACATATCAGCAAGGGTAGCTGTGATATGGGTTGCTCATTTACAAAGGAAATCTCATCAGACAGGAAGTGTAAATTTCTATTTTTACCTGAAGTTTAGGGTATTATCATATTCTGTTCGGGCTGTTAGAATAGAATACTTGAGACTGGATAATTTCTAAAGACAAAAAATTTATTTCTTCTAGTTCTGGAGGCTGAGGAGTTCAAGATAAAGTCAGCAGAATTTGGTGAGAGCCTTCTTACTGTGCCCTTACCTGGGGAAAGGAGATAGGTGGAAGGGGAAGAAAGGACCAAGTCCCTCTGGGAAGCCCGTTAATAAGGACACCTAGTCTCATTCAAGAAGGGCTTATGGTTTAATCTGGTTTAATCATAATTTAAAAGCTCTGCCTCTTAGTACTATCACATTGGCAAGATCCAAATTTTCAAGGGGACACATTTGAGACATAGCAGGTGTTGGTACATAGATAGAAATACCTAATTTATACTGTGCGGCAAAAGAAGACACACAAGTTCATGCTATATGAACCTGCTTATGTAAACTATAAAAACAGACAAAACAGATATACACTATTAGAATAAAGTGACCATGGGTAGTAGAAGAAATCTGTGTGTGTATGTGTGTGTGTGTGTGTGTGTGTGTGTGTGTGTATTAGGAGGGTTAGAAAGCAAATGAGACCTCAGTGGTGCCTAAAAGGAATTGGCGACGGTGCTGATTCTTGATCATGGTGCAAGCTGCAGAGAGTTCATTCAGTTTATGAAAATGTATATATTCATAATGTGTTCTCTTTTTCTGTATGTATATTATATTAAATCCAACATTTCAAAAACATGATGATGGCAAAACTAGTATTCTTGTTTAGAAGCAGTTGAAAAAATGCAGGACGTGAACTAAAAATCCTCCAAAATTCTGCCACCAAATTATAGTCAGGGCTGCCATTTTGTTTTACTGTTCTGCTATCTTTATTGCTTTTAAGTAAAACTAGAGTCGTGGTGCATATGGAATCTTGCATCTCTTGATAATTTATGTTATTTTAAATAAATTCTCCATACCATGAACTATGCTTTGAAATATGAATTATAGTACCTGGGTAATATTTCATTATATGGCTATGCCATATTTTTCTTGACTAAGAACTCCTCTGTATAGCATTTAGGTTGTTTTCATGTATTTGAGCTTATAAATAATGCTGTTATCATCAATGTTTTCCACAAGTATTTGTGAATATATATAAATACTCCCTTAGAATACATTTCTATAAGTAAAATAACTGAATCCAGAGGTATAAATATTTTAAGTTCTTGATAAATATTATCAGTTCACTCTCTAGAAAAATCCTGTGAACTTATGGTTTAATCTGTTATGTTTTAATCAGGAATAGTCAAAGGTACAGATTTCTGTGCATGATTACCATCACAAGATGATAGTTAATATTTATTAACATTTTACTGTCAACTATTCATTATACATGTTTATCTCATTTATTATTTAAAATAATCTATGAGTTAGGTATTCTTTGATTTCTGATTAGTATGGGTGTGCATACAATTAGATTACATACGCTTAAAAAAGAAAAAAGTGTATAGAGTTGGGTACTCTTATCCTTATTTACACATGAGAAAACCAAAGGTAGTAATTACCTTTCTCAGCCAGTAATTAGCAGGCCTCTGACTTATTTTAACCCTTTCTCTCCCTGCATTGATATGTGTGTGTGTGTTTGCCTGCTCTGCTGGGAAGAAAAGTCACACACACCTTTCTTCCAGGAGAAATCTCAACATTCAGCTTGTGAGCAATTTTAGGAATAGAAATTCAAAAAAGATAGGAAGACCACCATCTTCTGACACTGAGGAAAGGCTAAATGAGAAGATGCATTTTATAATGCAAAATGAAGAAAGGATCACATGGTTTGCAGCAGAAGAAATAAGAAAGTTGGAAGGAGAGAAATGATTTTCTACGGTAAGACATGAAAAGGGAAGCCTGGACTTCATCTTGGAGGTTGCTTCAAGGAGTATCACACTTGGGCAGTGCCTGTGGCTCAGTGAGTAGGGTGCTGGCTCCATATACTGAGGATAACGGGTTCAAACCCAGAGCTGGCCAAACTACAGCAACAAAAATAGCTGGTCATTTGTGGTGGGTACCTGTAGTCCCAGCTACTCGGGAGGCTGAGGCAAAAGAATCTCTTAAGCCCAGTAGTTGGAGGTTGCTGTGAGCTGTGACACTACAGCACTCTACTGAGGGTGTTAAAGTGAGACTCTGTCTTTACAAAAAAAAAAAAAAAAAAAAAAAAAATAAAAAAAAAAAAAAAAAAAAAAAAGAAGTATCACCCTCAAGAAAATTATAAACATAAATAAATAAAAACACTTTAATTACTTTATGTAACCTAAAATAGATAATAAAATCATCAGGTGAGTTCATATTTATGCTTATATTTTTTAAACCTGTAGGATAACTTACAAATAATTCACCAACCTCTTCATCACCTAAAGTAAATAAGAGCTTGGAGTATGCAGGTGGCAGAAAAATTTAAATTACAAAGCCCAAGCCTTTTGCCATCACATCACATTTTCTCTGCATTTTGATGAAAACACATTTTAACTTAAACCTAGATTATTAATTAGTAAGCTTAAATTTTTTTTCTTTTAAGTCTTTAGTGATTTCTTATATTTGTTCTCTTGTCAATGGCCTGTCCAATGGATTAATTTTTAATAGTATGTTGATCTTTTTATCACTGATTTTCAAGTGTATTAATACAATATATACAAATAGTAAAAATGATGAGCAACAAAAAATAGTTTCTCTTTCACAGTAGAACACTATGCTTAAACTCTAAATTTTATAATTACCAAGTGTACACTTCCATAAATTTCTATGCTAATATATCTCCACTTAAAGGCCCATATATTCTTTTTGTGTGTGTTTTATACCTGCATTAGTTTGTTAGGGCTGTCAACAAAATACTGTAACTGGGTGGCTTAAACAATAGATATTCATTTTTTTCACAGCTCTGGAGGATAGAGATCCAAACCAAAGTGTCACCTGGGTTGATTTTTCTGAGGGCTTTCTCCTTGGCTTGCAGATAGATGGCTCTCTTCTCTCCTCTCTCTGTCTTAACATGGCCCCTTTTTCATGCATTGTCTGGATATTTCTCTTGTTATAAAGACAATAGTCATATCATATTGGAGCCCATCCATCCATGTCACCTCATTTTATATTAATTACCTCTTTAAATGCCTGCCTCCAAATACAGTCCCATTTTGAGTTACTGTAGGTTAGACCTTCAACATTATGAATTTGAGGGAGGATGCAATTAAACTCATAGTAATACCAAAAGAACAATACCATATGTACTGTATGATAGCATGGCTATTATACCTAATACAGTTTGAAATTAATATATATCAGCACATAGAGATCTACTACATTCACTTAAATTGTGGCATCTTATTTCAGTTGACGGGTATAATTTCCTTGATCAATTTGACATTCATGAACATTTATGTTAACTCAAGTTCTTTTTTTTTCTTTTTTTTTTATTGAATGGTAACTATGTACATTAATGCACTTCTGGGATACAGTGTGGGGTTTTCACATGCAAGTAATTTGAGGTCACAAATAAAAACACCATGAACCTCATTGTACACAAATCTCTTTGTATATCTGTAGGTATATCTGATTATAAATTTAAAGGTAGAATTTTTAGACTATATGCAATTACAATTTTGATGGAGATAGCCAAATCATATGTGAATTATGCCAAAGTGAAAGGGAAGACTTCATTTTTCACACCTTTGACAAAAGCAGATATTTCACACTTTTTAATATTTAGCATCTGTGATAGGTAGAATATGATATATTAGTAAATTGAAAATGGTATCATGCTTTACTAACGTTTAGTTTTTAAATTTCAGATTGATATAAGGGTACATTGTGCTTGCTAGGTAGAGTCCAAGTTGTTGTTGAGCCCTTCACTCAGGAGGTGTGCTATATACTCTTACATTGTGCCCATTGAATTGTAGCACACCAAACCCACTCTTTCTTCCCCTCTTCCTCTTTCCTCTTCCCCTATTTAGATGTAGTTGTGTTTTTCTCTTGTATGGAAGTGTAATTGTTTGTCTATTAGTTTCATATTAGTATTGAGTACATTGGATATTTGCTTTTCTATTCTTGTGATACTTTACTTAGGAGGATGTTCTCAAAATCTACCAAGGTCACAAGTACAAAAGATGTAAAGTCTCCATCTTTTTATGACTGAATAGTATTCCATGGTATACATGTATCACACTTTATTTATCTATTCATGGGTTGGTGGGCACTTGGGTTGATTCCGCATCTTGGCTATTGTGAATTGAGCTGCAATAAACATTCTAGTGCAAATGTCCTTACAGTAAAATAATTTCTTTTTCTTCTGGGTGGATACCTAGTAATGGGATTGTGAGGTCAAATGAAAGGTCTACTTTTAGTTCTTTGAGGACTCTCCATACTTCTTTCCAAAAAGGCTGCACTAGTTTGCTACCCTACCAACAGTATAAAAGTGTTCCCTTCAATATATAACCAAGCAAACATCTGTAACTTTAGGACTTTGTGATATGAGCTATTTTTTTCTGGGGGTAAGTAATGTCTGAAGGGGTTTTGATTTGCATAATGATTAGGGATGATGAGAATTTTTTCATGTTTTCTGGCCATTCATTGACCCTCTTTGGAGAAGGTTCTGTACAGTCTCTTGCCCAATGATAAATGAGAATGTTTGCTCTTTTTTTTCCTGATTAGTTTGAATTCCCTGTAGATTCTAATCATTAGCTCTTTGTCAGATTCGTAATATGCAAATATCTTGTCCCATTCTAAAGGTTGTCTGTTTGCCTTAATTGTTGTGTCCTTAACCGTGCAGAAAGTTTTTAGCTTGATTAAATCCATTTTGTTTATTTTTGTTGTTGCTGCACTTGTCAATGTAGTCTTCTTCACAAAATCTTTCCCTAGACCAATATCATCAAAAGTTTTCCCCAGACTTTCTTCAATCAACTTATAATTAAATCAGGGACACAATACCCTTCACAGTAGCTTCAAAGAGAATAAAATTCCTGGGCATATATCTAACGAAGACCATGAACGATCTACAAAGAAAGCATTATGAAACCCTGAGAAAGGAAATTGCCGAAGACACTCACGAATAGAAGAATATACCCTATCTTGTCTGGGTAGGATCAACATAGCTAAAATGTCCGATTATGCAAATCAATCTACAGATTCAATGCAAACCCTATAAAAATGCCAACATTATACATTGAAGAACTCAAGCAAATAGTCTTTTATGTTGTATGGAACCAGAAAAAAGCCTTTATATAGCTAAAGTAATTCTTAGCAATGAAAACAAAGCTGAAGGAATCACTTTACCGGACTTCAGGATATATTACTAGTCTACAGTAATCAAAACAGCATGGTATGGCACAATAATAAAGACATAGATCTATGGAACAGAATAGAAAACTTAGAGATGAAACCATCTTCATGTTGCCATTTGGACTTCAATAAACCAAACAAAAGTGTACAGTGGGGAAAGGAATCCCTATTCAATAAATGGTATTGAGACAACTAGATAACTACATATAAAAGACTGAAACTGGAGCAGCACCTCTCATTACTTACATAAAATTAACTCACATTGAATGAAAGATTTATTTATTTATTTATTTGTTTTGCTTGTATAAAAGGTCTTTATTGGTGGGGGAGGGAGGTTGCAGAGCAGCACCAAGGAGAAGAGAAAAGGGGAGAGAAAAGAGGAGAGTGAAGAGAAGAGTGAGGAGGAGAGAGAACAGAGGAGAAGAGAAGAGAGCTGAGTGAAAGGCTTAAATTAAAGACACAAAATGAATAAAACACTAACATTTTCTTTATAAAATTACATTTAACATCATTCTTAAATGCAATCTATTAGCTTATTTTGTTTGTTTGTTAACATTTAATTTTAGTTTTATTTTTTCTTCAATTAACACATTGATTTTATATGTTTATGGGGTACAATGTAATGTTTTTATATGGGCATATTGTGTAGTAATCAAATCAAGGTATTTCATGTATCCATCACCTCATGTATTTATCATTTCTTTGTGGTGAGAACATTCCAAGTCCTTTCTTCTAACTATTTTGAAATATGCAATGCAATATTGTTAGCTGTAGTTAACGTACTGTGCAATAAAACACCAGAACTTGATACCTCTTGACCAATTATTCTCTACCCCCTTTTTTTTCTCTCTCTCTAGCCTCTATTCTAGTTTCTACTTCTAATGAGATCAACTTCTTTAGATTGAACATATAAGAGATGATAGGTGGTATGTTGTTTTTTCTGTGTCTGGCTTATTTCAGTTAGCATAATGTCTTCTGTATTCATCCATGTAGCTGCAAATGACAGGGTTTCTTTCTCATGTTTTGTTGAACAGTAGTGCATTGTGTATAGATACCATGTTTCCCTTAGCCATTCTACTGTTGATGGACAATTATGTTGGTTTGATATAGTGGCTATTGTGAATAATGCTTCATTGAACCTGGTAATGTAGATATTTCGTCAACATATTGATTTCAATTCTCTTGTGTATATACCCAGAAGTGGGATTGCTGGATGATATGGTAGTACTTAGTTTCTAAGACACATTCATATCTTGCCATATCTTTTCTTTTATTAGTTTTTTGTTTTGTAACTTCTGAGATTTTTGTCTTCTGTGGACACCTTCCCACATTGCCATTTTTTAATCATCAGGTTTCCTTCTGGAAATTTCTAATTTTTATTTGTTGATTTATTGATTGCTTCATAAATAACCCTTGTAAATTTGTTTTATTTAAGGATATCAAATGATAGCTTTATATTTGTGTAAACAGAGAGATAGTTTTCTAATTATATTTCTGTCCTAAATATTATTTTTACCTCATTTTTTATACCTTATTTCTTATACTATGGCTATATCCATCATTTATTATTTTAAGGAGATTTGGCTGTCTTTCCTGTATATATAAAATTGATGTTAAATAAAATATTTTAACATCATTAAGAAAAACATTTTTTTTAATATGGAGACATTTATTTGATTATGTAACTGGCTTCTCCAATCTTTGGCAGAAACTTTTTCTTTAACTCCCAAATCATAAGTCTAGGCCTTTTTCCTATTCCACTGTTAGAAGTCTTGTTTACTTGTCAAATTACTCTCTTCATGTATCTCTAGAAATCTCAAAGGAATCTGTCCATGTTTCACACATCGATCTTGTTCTTATTTTCTATCTTAACCAGTTGTCTGATTTCAGATTACTGTCTACTTACTGGCATTTCCTAATTTCTTTCCATTGCTTCGCTATCATTCTTCCCTTTACTGTTTACCACAAGCCTAGAAAAAGACTTTTTTTTTTTTCAATTCCCTACAGTGTTAACTGAGGGAGTGTTGGAAAACTTAACAAGACTTGGAGAAAACAGAACAGATTTAAATTTTAGACATTTGAAATTGAATTGTAGTTAGAGGTACACTCATACTTCTAAGGTACAAGACTTTTCATCAAAGACATGGATGCTTCTCACCTTGATTCTGACACTCCACTGGTATATGTAACTTCTAACAATGGTCCAGCCACCATTTTTCAAGGAGCAGCTTACTTCATCTCCAGAAGAAAGTTCTTAAACATGTGTCCTAAAACCTGCAACATGGCTACAACATGATCGATCTATTGTATCTGAATTATAATAATACTATATAATGGAGTATAAAACACATCTCTTACTGTCTCTTCATTTACTTAAATCACATTGAAATTAACCATAATAGGGACATTTATATGATGGAAATTTGGAAATGTTTCAAATAAGGGTTTGGTTTATTGTTTTGTTGACAGTTTAGACTTAAGAATATGATGCAAAACATGTTAACAATACAGATTAAGCTTAAAAGGGTATAATGGCTGTAGGAGTTAATTTGTGAATAGTGCAAAATACATGTATTGAGGAAATATCCTTCCAATGTTTGAAAAACCATTATCTGATTAATTGAAGAAATCATTCATGTAATTGATAAACCAGTGAAGTTCCAAAATACACCTTTGTTGTTTCACTTTCACTTTACCTGTTAATATAAATTAAAATACCAACAAACATTTATGTTACAAATAAACACATTCATCAACTATATCCATATTTTGACTATGGATACAAGTATCTGGCAAAAGAAATGAAAGAATTTTCTAAGAATATATTAGTTGTATGAAATTTACAAAAAATAATATTGTATATTTTATTAATAACAGTAAATGACATCCTACTCATCCTTTAAATCAGTAGACTTTATACTAAATATAAATGTGTGTGAACGTATGTATATGTATCACACCTCCACAGACAGTATTTTTTTTATGTAAATGTTTGTTAAGCACTTGCCAATTCATGACTGATATAAACTTCTGGAGTATTCCATTCTGGATTTTATTAATAGCAAGAAAGGAAGAAACAGAGAATATTTTAGGAGAGGAAATAAGTAATTGAACTTATGATTTAGCAGGATTTAACATGATTATGATAGTTTTCATGCTGAGAACAGATTGTAAAGGAAAAGGATGGAGGCAGTGAAACCATGTAGCAAGCTGCTGATAACAATCCAGATCATAGATGATGGGGGTTGGGAACAGGACAGTAGGTGTGGAGCTAGAGATAAGTTTTCAGATCCTGGATATATTTTAAAGTTAGAATTCATGGAACTGCTGATGGATTAAATGTATATTTTGAAGGACAGAATAGAATCAAAGATTATACTAAAGTTTTTGGCCCTAGCTTCAGGATGAAGACATTTGCCATTTTACTGAGATAGAAAAGACTCATTGGGAGAACAGGTTTAGAGAGACTGTCAAAAGCTAAGCTTTGAATGTACTGATTTTATAATGCTTGCTAAACCTCAAAGGGACTCCTTCATATTAACTTTGGCGAAGCTAATTATAATGTGTCTATGAGAATTTTTATTTGGGATGTGTTGTGCTGGTGTTCTGAAACTGTCTGCTATCTAAATTTCAGAATATATTGGCATGTCTGGAAAATTCTCTTTGATTATTTCATGAAGTAAAGGTTCTGTATCCTTTGCAGGAACCTCATCACCTTCAGGCATTCCTATAAGGTGAAATTAGATCTCTTCTAATTATCCCAGAGCTTTCTGAGAGAATGATTCGTTTTTATTCTCCACTTTTTTCCTCATTGAACATTTGGGAGCATTGAAAATCTTTGTCTTCAGTGTCAGAAATCCGTTCTTCTGCTTGTCCCATTCTGTTACTGAGGGATTCTACTGTATTTTTCAGATCTTTGAGGGCTGAAAGTTCTTGCCTCAATGTGTCAAAATCTTTGGTGATTTTGTCTGAATTCATTGAATTCTTGAGACAGCTTTTGAATTACCTGTTGAAATTCTTTTCTATCCTTTCCTCCATTCTGTTGATCATATTTGCTATCCAAATTTGGAATTTGATTTCTGACATCTCAGCTATTTGTTTATGAATGGGATCTTATGCTGTATCTGCCATATCGTTCCTTAGGGGAGTTGACATACTCTGATTATTCATGTTGCCAGAGTTTTTGCTGATTCTGCCTCATGATTGTTTTTCACCATTGGCTAGATGGGCAGGTAAGGTGAAATTGGATTTGGAGTTCCTGGCGTTGTGGTTAACTAGCCCTTTGTCAAGGATCTGGGACTAATGGCTGCAGCTTATTCCCTGTAGCTTTGTGAAGGACCCGTATAGTATTACTGTCTTAGGTTGAGGAATCCTGCTTGGTGTGGTGGGGTTAGGTGGCTCTATCTTATATTCAGCTGGTTCTTGTCCAATCTTAGTCAATCAGTGACTCTGGTGAAGTCTTAGCTATGGAGAAATACAAGCAATTAAGACAGCCCCTCCCCCCCATGGACAACACCTGGAAGAGGAAAATCAACCCTTCCTGTTACCACACAACCAGGGTATCACCCAAGAGGGTCCTTGGGAGATTGGCCCAGGTTAGGAGTTCCAACCCAGTTGACCCAGTCAATATGAACTCTCAAGTGGGAGAGTTCGAAAGGTCTCCAGCAACTAGATGGTGAAGGTCTACTTACTGCTCAAATTTGGCTGTCTCTGGTGCTCTGTGGAGTTGAAAAGGACTGCTCAGTAGCAGAGTTGGACCAGGGGGCTGGGTCTCTTTCTCCACTTTGCTCCTCTTTCATGCCCAGACAGTGGTGACCCCATAGGGCTGAGGTCCTGCTCCCTCCAATAAGCAGATGTGCTGGGGGGTTGAGCCTGTCAGAGTCAAAGCAAGGTCAATGCCCTCACAGCCCAGCCACTACCCTCTGCCACCAGCCACCTGGGGAGCTGAAGCCTGCCTCCTTCCGGTATTCAGTAGCCACTGGCGAGTGTTCCAGTTGGACTCAGTCTAATCCTGAGGGTAACAAGTCAGCAAATGTTTTTCTCCGTCAGCCACCCCACCTTAGTCCCTGCAGCTCTGCAGCACCAGTATCCCTATAGAGTGAGTTCTGGTTTCCTCTGGAAGTCCTCAGAGTTGGGGAGGTGTCTCTCCAACATTAGACCCCAGGGGGATTGCTCTATTATTGCTGTATCTCTATGGGAAGTTACCCAGCACAGCTTCCTGGGGGCTTCCACAGCCAAGGAGTTCTGGCTGAAGGAGCAGCTCTGGGAGTGCACGGCACACAGATCCAGCAGCAGGGCTGGGGACGCTGCACACAGTTCTGGCAGTTCCTGGCCCCGGTGACTTCAGCAAGGAGAGGGCTCTCAGATCACAACTCTTGCTGGGTCAGGGTGTGGTGTGGAGGCAGGGAAGGGCAGGGGGGAGGCAGGGTGTGTGAAGCCTGCATGGAAGCATAGAGTGGGAAGTGCAGCTCTAGCAGACTCTGGCCCGGGGTAGGGCAGGGTGCTTGGTCCGGCATGGATGGTGGGGCACGGCTCTTGGTCCTCCTCCCATAATCCCCACAGTCTCTGCAGGGGTTGGGCTTCTGTTTCATCAGGCAAGTGGAGATGGGTGGCCTGGAAGTTCAGAATGGCAGGGAAAAATATTAGTTCAAATTTTCTGCCTGATGAGAGAGTTTTCAAAGTCACAACAGGGTCCCTGTGGGGAAGTAGACCCCACTTCCTACAGCTCTCACCCGTGGGGTGAGACAAGAGGTCCTCAGTTCATCGCTCACCTGCAGAAAACCTACAGGAGCAAACGAAGAGAAAAAGAAAAAGGAAAACACAACTTTCTTGGGGAAGTGCACAGACGCTTTTCCTTTGGGATGAATTTTGTACCTGTATTTTGCTTTCTTGGAGTCACAGCTTGCCTCAGCAGAGGTAACCTGCGGATATCACTCTCCTATCTCTGCTAAGCTTCTAGTCTTCAGCTTAATTGGGTACTTTCTGGACATGATCCTTCCCTCTGGATGGGAGCTTCTGTCAGAGGCTGGCTCCAGTTGGCCATCTTGCCACTCCTCCCACATTTGCCTTTTATTGCTGAATTTCTCTACTTGCCCCATTAGGGCCCAATGGATTAATAATCATATTATAATAAAATATTTTCAAAAAATAATTAATCCAAAGAGAGTAGCATTATGCCATCACTTAGGGAATGATTTCCTTGACAAAGCATATGGAATTTCAAACCTTGCTACAATATGTATAGACATTAAAAATACAGTAAAACCTCTGTAGTTGACCATCTCCCTACATTGACATAGTTTTCATAGACTGGGCATGTACCACATGTACGAATTAGTACAGTAGGCCTAGTTCCTAATGTTGACCACTTCTGTACATTGACCAGTCTGTTACAGTCCCTTGGGTGGTCACCTTACAGAGGTTGTACCATATTATGAAAATTTAAAGAAGCAACTCAAAAAGACAATGCATATGATTTTGAAATGTCCAGAGTATAAAACTCTGTAGAGATAGAAAGTATATCAGTGTTTACTCAGGACAGGGGAGATGAAAGTTTGGGGAATTTATTAATGGGTAAGGGACTTCTTTTAGAGAGGATGCAATTGTTCTAAAATTGACTGTGATGATAGTTATACATATCTGTGAATATACTAAAAACCATTGAATTTTGTGGAGTGTGAAGTTGATTTTAATAAAGCTGTAAAAATAAGGTCAAATGATAAATTAATAGGTTGATATACAGTGCTTGACAGTACAGTACTGAAATTTTTAAAGTTGTGTAGATGAAAATGCAATATAAGTAAAATGTTAAGCCACAACTCACAGAATATATTTGCAGTGCATATAACTGACAAGGGTACTCCTATAATTAAGTTGAAACAACCTAAAGAAAAGCAACAAAGGATATGTATAGGTAAATGTTAGGAGACCTAAATGGAAAATAGGCATTTATTCTTGTACTCAATTATACTAGAAATCAAGAAAGTTAAAATTTAATACCATAAATCTGATTGGCAAAAATTAGAATGTCTGATAATACCCAGTAATGATGGGATGTAGAAACAGAAATTCTAAAGTTAGTACTGGCAGGAGTATAAATTTCTGTAATCATGGAGGAGAGTTTTTGACAAAAGCTAATGGCATTAAAGATATGCACATCCTATAATCTAATAATTACATTTCTGTAAAATTTTCACATATATTATACAAGAAATGTAATAATGTAACATTTTTCTTAAAGGTGTAAACTTTAAAGCAATATGATTTTCCATTAATAGAAGAGTGGTTACTCGCATTATGGTCCATTCAGAGGGAGAAACAGTAAACAGTCTTAAGTACATAATATGATATGAGAAATGCAAGTTGTGAAAGAACATAAAAAACTTAATATAACTTATGAAGAGATTTAAAATATATGAAATATACTATGTGTTGTTTATGGTTGCATTAGTCAAGATGCTCTAAGTTGTACTGCAGTAAAAAGGATAACAAAATAATTTCAGAAGCATAAAACATCAAAAATTTATCTCTCAACTGTATTGAACATCAGTTCAGGTTTTTCAGGGGGTTCTCCTCCACATTGTCCTTTTTCTGAGGCTAAGGTAGATTAAACAGCCAATGCATGGAAAAATTGTAGGTTACCATGATTGATGAAAATAGAGCTTTTGAACATCTCCAATTAAATTATCTGACCTGGAAACAATTAAATTATCTGGCCTGGAAATGACAGATCTCCTTCAATCATGATTTATTCATTAGGAATAATCATATGGTCCATCTCAACCTATCCTGTTAAATGCCTGGTAGGATGATGGCTAAAAATGCTTGGTGAATGGAATTAACTACCAACTTGAGTATGTGTAGATAGCAAATTTCAGGATACTGCTAAGTAGCATAAAAGAGGAAGTGAATAACGGAGGCTACAAAGGGGACTGACTCCATTCTATCTTTAATGTTTTATATTTTCAAAAAATAGAAGTATTGCAACATACTTAGATTTATCTAAGTTCTCTGGTAGATACATAGGTATTCATTTTTTTATTCTCTATCATTGTCAGTATACTGGAACAGTTTAGGTAAGAAAAGATTAAAAAATAAATTAATAGTTAGGTTTCATATTTCCATTCCTAATCCCAAAGCTTATTTAAGAACAATACATTTTTTATTGCATATTTAACTGTTCTAGGAGCTAGAGCTATTCAGGTGAACGATTATTGTGAGCATTCTGGTTTATTTCCTCTTTTTTGTAAAGCTATGCATCAGTTTCTGTTTCTGTTTTTGTATTTTATAGTTGTAATCATAGTAAACAATTTTATGCCTCACTTTTTAATTAAATCATTAGTTCTTTTCCATTTTATTAAATCACACCAGTTTTTAAAAGTAATATATGCTCACAGTAAAAATTAAAATAAATATTATTTTTAATGATTGCAAAAAAAATAAGAAAAGAGAAAAATGGAAAGACAAGGGCAAACTAATGTCAGGTAAAGATCTTTGAAATAATTATAAAAGGATATGTTATAGTGGTCTAATATATTTTAAATCTTGTGTGGAATGGGTGATTTTCTAGAAAACTAGTATATATATTCTAGATGACACCAAGACATAGAAAGCAGAAATTGACTAATAATCATGATATAGATTGATAAAGATAGTAAAGATTTACATTTCCTTCTTTTCCAAATTGTCAATATTAGACAACATCAAGGGTGAAATTTTCTTTACATTGAAAACATGAAAATGCGACTTTCATTTATTCAGTGTTGTTAGAAGACATATGGTAAGTGTTTTACATTTGCTATCGTAGAACATCTTTGGAAGAGATTTGGTTGATGCATTTTATTGTTATGGCCATTTTGTAAATTTTAAACCAAAAAGTAAGTAAAACCCAATTTTGAACAGCCCCCTCTCTTTGTTGGCAGAGAGATTACACTTGCCACTGTTGTGCTTACTCTTTAATTTATACACATTTTTAAAGCAAGGAATAACCAGGAAACTTTTAAAATTATCTCATTAAGGAAGCCTAATACTAATACCCAAACTGAGCCTAATGACAACAATAAATGTGAAGCAAACTACTGAAACATATACAAGTCAATGCAAAAATATGAAATAAAATATTTTAAATAAAATACAAAGCAGAGAAGTAGAATGGTACATAATAATGAAGTAGGAGGAATTCTAGGAATGGAAGAAGTTCAAAAATGGTAATCCCACAAGATTACATAAATATAATTCACCATATTAATAATAGAAAGGTTGGGAAAACATGGTCATTCTCATGTATGCTAATGAAGGTATTTATAAAATTCAATCTCCATTAAAACATGAATGTTCCTTAAAAGTATAAAATATTACTTAAAATCAAAAGCTTTATATTTTATTGTAAAAACAATTAAAAATTTAGAAATTAATTTTGTGAACAAAATTAGGATGCAACTTCATTTAGTTATTCAAAATTATTTTAAAATTGCTAGATTTAGTATGCATATGTATCTTATAACATCATGTGATACACCTTGAATATACCTAATAAATTTATCTTTTGAAAATGTGTAAGTAATATATTTAAATAAGATAACAAAATAAAATTTTACATATTTGATATGAAATGAGTACAAAATTAATATATAATGACTATTATCTTCCCTTTTTATCAACCAAAAAGTGAAAATGTAATGGAGGGTTTTTATTCATATGGCATTCCAAACAAAATGTAGAGAAAATATTAATAAGTAAATTTAATAAGCAATGCATAAATACTAGATGAAGAAAACTACCACATAAGAACTTACTGAGAAAGAATTTTTAAAATGTCAGAATAAAAGTAGAAAAGCATAAAAGGGCAGTAATTTGAAGATATTAATTTTCCCCATGCCTATAAACTGCAGATTAAAATGACTTATTTTTGACCTTTCATATTGATAACAAGAAAATATTAGCCAAAAAGAAAGAACAAGAGGAAACCTGCTGTCCAGAAAGGCACAGCGTAGGATGTGGGCACATTCATGCATAATGTTGCAAATGCAAATTGTTCCAGCTTTTTGGATGAGCAATTAGCATTGTGTTTTCTTAACAAATTACATATATGACTCAAACTAAAAGCTGAGTGTTAAATCATAAGAAAATTTTTAAAAGTTCAAAATTAATTCCAGGAACAAGTGAAGGATGCTTGCTATTATTTAAAATGCTTTTGAGAGCACTATGTAAGGCTTTTGGGAAAAAAACACAACAAAAGGAATTTTAATTTTGAGAAATGAGTGTAGCTGATTGCAAAATTAATAAACAATTAAAATATCTTTCTTTTATGTAAGCAAAAACAATAAAAATATTGTTGAATGGCATTCTTTGTGTTTGTGTGAATCCTGACCCAGTGATTCCAAAGTTTATCTGAAAGAAAAGCATGAGAAAATAGACAAGTAAATACATACATGGTAGAAGAGTATTTTGCCCCAAATAATATTTTGCTCCACTGGATATTAACAGCTTTTCTAAGGCTACTGTAGTTGAAATGATGTTATGCAAACGCACAGAGCAATGTAACATATCAGAGGATATATATAATTATATACTATAATTAAGTATATAATGAAAGTAGTAACATTTTCAATCTTTGAGGAAAAGATAATCAGTAAATCATCTGGAGGAAACTGGTTATCTACATGGAATAGCAATATTAATAACACTAAGTCCAGCTAATATTAATAGTTTGCTTACTATGTTCTAATTTTTGCTTTAAATTCTTTGAACAGATTCTTTCACTTTTATCACAAACCTATAAGTTAGGGAGTGTGATTACTCTTTTCACAGATGAAGAAACAGGTTTCAAAAGGTTAAGTGCTTTTTTCAAGGTCACTTGGCTATTAAGTAGCAGAGCCCAGACCTTAATACAAGTCTTTCTTATCATAGATACTGAGCACTAGCTGCTAAGCTTGATTACACTACCTCACTCCAAAGCTCTCGAATAAATTCTAGATAGATCAAATATTTAAATGTTAAAAATTAAATTATAGTCAAAGGAGATATATGTGAATGCTTTTTATAATCTGTATGTGGGTCACGCCTTTCTAAGCCTCACTAGCATACCAAGAAGCTATAGAAAATGATAAATATGACAACATAAAAATGTAAAGCTTCTTTTTAGCTAAAAATACCATAATGGAAGTTAAAAGACAACCTGGAAGGAAGTGTCTGTAATATTCTTGACAGGCTAATTTTCTTAATATTCAAAGAGCTTGTATAAATCAAAAGTAAAAAGATGGGCAACATTATTTGAAAATGGATAAAGAATATGAAAAGCCAATTCAAAATAATTTGAATTGTTATTGAAAATGAAAATATGCTCACCTTAACTATTTATGAAAAATATAGATTAACATGGGATATTTTTACCCTTCATAATGATAACGAGGGAAAATATCAACAAAGATGAAAGAGCGTGAGGACCCCCACTGTTATGAATGGAGTGTGATGTAGGAGTTTACGTGCATGGGTGGGAATGCGACTTGTGCCAGCCTTTCTGGAAGGGAAATGAGCACTGTGTCACACAATTTTAAAAATGAAACATGCTTTGGCTCAGTAGATCTCCTAGAAATATTGCCTAAAATGATAGCAAAAATGCATGAAGGTTTAAGCACAAGAATCTTCACTGCAGCATTGTTTCAAGTAGGGAGCATTTGGTAACAAATCATCAAAATGTTAATCAAGAAAAGCATGGCTTAGTAAAAAGCTGTAAAGCCATGAAACCGAATGCTTGGCAGTTGTGAAAACAGTGATGTGAATAAACATGAAAAGGGGTTTATAGCACATTGATTGGTAAAAGAAGCAAGACACAAGATAATACATATGCTGTGAACTTCTTTGTGGAAAAGTGTATGTAAGAGTGTGTGAACACATGTGTACATATGTGAACATATGACTAAAAGTTTCTCCATCTTCTTGTTCTCTCATTAAAGACTATTTCGATAGGATTTCTAACTCAAAGAAACAATCACCTATCATCACAAATACTGAAAAAGCAATTTTACTTTTTATTTCCTACTTGAAATGTGCTGTAGCAAAAAGAAATACATTCATAATTCACAGAAAATCTTATTAAACACTGTCTCTCTCTTTCTCTTTATATATGTCCCTCTAGGTCTCCAATTCTTCTTCAATTCTTGTAATTGCAAGTACAGCCTTGGAAATCTCTGGGGCAGTGCATATTATGAGTAAAGCAGCAACAGAGAAAGAAAGAGAGCAGATTTTCATTCCCAAAGTCTTTTCCCCCATTTCCAGAAGGGCAAGGCTCATATTGAATTAACATAGTAGCTCCTCTATTATTCAGATATAGGAAGTAAAGGGATGGAATACTGTAAGGGACAGTAATTACTTGGAACAAAAGCCCTGGGCAGACACAACTATAAAGGTAACTAACTACCAAGATAAATATACAATTTTAATCAAACCTTCCTGGCCATTCTCCAAGGAAAAACAGATTAATTTAGGTGCATTGCAAGGCTTTATAATTTACAATGTTCCTAATACAAGAATACATTCTACACTATTAGACAAAAAGCTTTTAACACTTTTCTCTAAAGCATTCCTAAACTTACTAAAATCACTTACAGTTTCTTAAGGATCTGTGATTTCATAAAGAATTACTTGAATGACTTGTAGACATTTTAACCTGTTTCTAGAATAGATCAGACTTTCTAAACTTTGCAATTATTGTCAATTTGGGCTGGATAATTCTTTTACATTATTGGGGTTACTGACATAGGCAACCTGTGCATTGTAGGGTCATTATCAGCATCTCTGGCATCTACCCATTAGATGCCAGTAGGACCTCCTCCTGCTTCCTCTCATGCCACATTGTGACAAGTAAAAATGTCTCCAAACAGTGCCAAATATGCCACCTGGGAGAAAATTGCACCTCGTTGAAAACCACTGAAATTTACAGAGATCTGTTTATGGACCTCAAGATTGCATATAGGTAAAAATAAATACATGTGCATGTACATTTATGTACATACATATAAATATATATAAATACATATTCTTGTATCACATTAATTTTTTTTCTAATTTGTAAAATAACCAAAGTGGATCATGTCAAAAGTAAGCACAGCAATTCCAAAGCTCATACAATAAAAATACATTTCTTTCTAAAATTCATGAAAGGTTGATCAGATAAATAAGTAATGAGAAAATGTCATTATAAGAAAAAAACTAATAAAAATGCTGTGTAAAACTGAAAAAATACAACTTTCAGAGGTGAGGAACTGACAGATTTCAGCTAAAATTTAATTAGAAATATTCTACAGGGCAAAGGGAAAGCTACTCAAATTTATATTTTAATCATCTTGTTTCTTTCTTTCTCCAAGGCAGAATATGCTTAAGCTCAAACTGGGCTTGTTTCTGTATAATTCTAGACTGATGGAGTGAATAAGAGAATTGCATAAACTCCCTGGTGAATTCGCCATCTGTCCATGCCCTCTGAATATTTTTTATGACTGAACTCACTGAACAAGTGAAGTTGAAGGCATAGCTGAATAGAAAGAAACAATGGGAATACAAAATAAATCGTACATGCAAATTTCAAAACACTTGTTGGTTAGAAGCCCATACTTGCTTTGGAGAAGTTTGTCGAGATGCCCAGAGCTTCTTCTTGCCTTGGGAAGATCTTCTTACTATGATGGACATCTTTGGTAAGGTCTAATACCTTGGCATCCAATTCATCTGCAATATAGGAGCTATCAGAGTTAACATTAAAAACAAAAGTCCTAGAGGAATGCTTCCATTTGTGAACTGACCAAACCATACACAAGAAAAACTTTCAGGACACAGACACAAAGTTAAATCTTGGTTCAAATGCTGGCTTTGACGGTGATCTCCAGGACACTTTACTGGAACAATTGCAAAATCTAATTGAATATGTGTAATAGGTCATTTATCCATCTGCCATTTGCAGAAATTCATGAAAACTATTAATATTCCTCTGCTCCCATCATTTATAAAATATTCTATTGTAGCCAAGAAGTCTAATTGAGAATCTTGGTGCATTTCAGAAAAGCAATATTTTTGATAGCTTAAAATGGAATCCGATGTGTATTTTGGTGCCCGTCAGTATATTGGTTGGGATGCAGTGAAGGTATGTGGAACTAATTCATATGTTAAAATGACAAAAAATATACAAGAATAGGATCTTAAATCTACCCGATTATATAACTATGATATGTTTTATTCATTTTGAGTTTTTTGTTTCTATCATTTATTGCCTACTTATTTCTCCAAATTCTCAGCTTAGTCCTGAGTTGTTTTTTTTTTTTTTTAAGAGAATGAAAGACATATATAAACTCCACTTCAGTAGAGAATCATCCTTAGGGTAAGAATGTACAAAATTAGCTCTGAGTATATTGATTCAAACAGGAAAGAGAAGAGTGGACACTTGACACAAAGTCCTTCATTGCAGCACAAAGCAGGACTCATCAAACTAAGTCCCATGGGTCAAATCCAGGCCATAACTTGTTTTGCAATTCGAGTTTTACTGGGATGCAGCCATGCCAATTAATTTATATATTGTCTACAGCTTCATTTGTTCTGTAAAGACAGAGTTCAGTAGTTGTGACAGAGAGAGACGTAGTGGCTTGCAAAGCCTAAAATTATATTTACTATGTAACCTTTTAGAAAAAATGATTGCCAGTTCCTGACATAGAAAATCAAAGAGAAAGGATTGCAAGAATAATACGATCCTCTTATTTGAGGAAGGGAGGAAAAATACTGACTCTCACACAACTTTTTACCAGCAAAGGAGTTGGTAGAAACCAGGTTTCCTGAAGTCCTCTGGGAGAAATGGATACTGCCTTTTTGAATTATAACTAAGGTCCATAGTCATTCACAACTCATATTTCAGACTCTTCTAATATTCAAATTCATAAAGGTTTTTGGCTTTTAGATGGAATAGCGAAATGACAAACCTATGAGCTACTGTTCCTTTGCTTTTTTACTGGACCTAAGATTAGATAATCTCTTTGTGTATAGCTCAGCGCTTGGCATGAGTTAATTCCTTTCTACCTTCGTTTTTCCGGATGAAGAAACAGAGTTCTGATAAGTAAAGTGACTTATTTTGAAGCCATATGTGCAATGAGAGTTAAAGGTAGAGTTCATCTTTGGAATTTAGGATGCCAAGTCCAGTCTTTATTTTTTAAGGTGAAATGAACAATTTAAATATAGATCTTTAGGACTTAAGAATCACTTGGAGTTTTGAGTTTTCTTTTTGCTGCTTACTAATGGTTTCTTATATGGGCATGTGAAATATCATCTCTCTCTTGCACTGTAAAGCCCTGTGGTACCAACAAAAAGCCAAAATGCACTCACATGACTTGCAGTTGTCCTGAGCATCTACTTTCCTGTAACATGTACTTGTCGTAGTTTCTGAGGAAAATAAGATATGCTGTCTGGAAACAATAACGGGGAGAAGTTAAACAGGAAAAATGGTCTAAAATTGAAAATAATCCTGCATAGAAATAAAGAAGATGTAATTTCTCCCTCCATTCCCATGGCTGTCTCCAAGACTCCTCTCTTCTAATTCTACATGATTTTTGTGTCATTTGATTCTGTAACAAATTATCACAAACTAAGTTACTTAAACTAACACAAATTTATTATCTCACAATTTTGGAAGTTGAAAGTCCTACATGGGTCTTATTGGGCAAAAAGCAAGGTATACAGAGCTGTAGTGTTTTTGGAGGACTTAGGGGAGAATCTATTTCCTTGCCCTTCCCACCTTATTAGAGGCCCCTCACATTCCTTGGCTCATGGCCCATTGCTCCATTTTAAGGCCAACAATATCAGGCCAAGGCCTCTCACAGTGCGACCTCTCCAATTCTTTCTTCTTTCACTTTTAAGGACCTTTGTGATTACTCTGGCCATACCCAGATAATATCCCTATCTTGTGATTAACAATATTAATTATATCTGTAGGTTTAGTTCCTCTTTGGAATGTAATGCAACACATTCATAGATTGCAAGGTTTAGGCCATAGACATCTGTATCAGAGGACCATTATTCTGCCTACCACAGTTACTTCTCAGACGTTTTCATGGGTAACTGAGATTTACCATAGCTTAAAATATGTATCTCATGCTGAGTAAAATCCAGAGTCCTGATAATGTCATATAAGGCTTTATGCCAATGGTTCTCAACCTTCCTAATGTCGTGGCCCTTTAATACAGGTCTTGTGGGTCGTGACCCACAGGTTGAGAACCACTGCTCTATGCGGTTTAAGATTGTGGCCCCGTACATAGACTGAATTGAATTTACATAGCAACATTTTCATTTAATAGTTTTTACAGAAAACGTATCTCATAGGCTCAGTTTCCTCATCTTAAACATAAGAAAACCTCGGCTATATCCAACACGTAAAGCTACAGTGAGTATTAAATAAGGTAGTGATTATGAAGTACTTAGCATAGTGTTCAGCTCAATGAATATTAACTATTAACTAGCACTAAATACAAATACAGGTAAAGAAAAGTTAGAGTTTTATTTTTGACAAATTGATTTGAGTTGTTTGGAAGGCAGGAAATAATAGGATTTACCTAGTATATGTCCACCCACTCTCCTGGAGGACTATATTATACTTTCTCTTATTTAACACCTCCTTGTCCATGCTCATACTCTGCAAAATACAGAAAGAGTCAGAACATCCTACAACTCCCACTTCTTTACCTAGACACCCACTTTTGCCTATGGCCATGAATTCTACTTTCTTTCTTGTTGCTATGAGTTACCATCCATTCTCTTGACTAACTACAAGCTCACTCATACTTATGCACCAGAAATTATCTTTATTGATTATTAAGCAATTTCTCTTCTCTCCTCCACACAAGCAAGTTCCTGCTTGCTATGGTTTGCAAGTGTTCACCCAACATCATATGTTGGGAACTTGGTTTCCAGTGAAACAATACTGGGAGGCAGGGTGTAATAAAAGGTGAATGGATCAGAAGGGCTGTCTTCTCATGAATATACCAATATCATTAAAGTAGGAGTCAGTTACGGTAGCTACGATGAGAGCGGATTTGTTATAAAAGTGAATTTGGCCCCTTCTTGCTCTTATTCACTCTTGCCCACTCTTGCTCCTCTGCTTTTAACCATGAAATGATATAACTTGACGGTCCCTACTAGATGTTGGTGCCATGCTCTTGGACTTCCCCACCTGCAGAACCATAAGCCAAATAAATTTCTGCTTGTTGTAAATTTCCAGTCTGTAGAAATCTGTTTTAACAATTTAAAACAGACTAAGATGGCTTCTCTCTCCTGTATTATTGTCTTCAGCATACAAACATTTCAATATCTCTGTCTTCACTTTATAAAAACGAAAGTTCTTTTTTTTTTAGACAGAGTCTCACTTTATTGCCCTTGGTAGAGTGCTGTGGAGTCATAGCTCACAGCAACCTCCAACTCCTGGGCTTAGATGATTCTCCTGCCTCAGCCTCCCAAGTAGCTGGGACTACAGGCACCCACCACAATGCCTGGCTACTTTTCGTTACAGTTTGGCTGGGGCCAGGTTTGAACCTGCCACCCTCAGTATATGCGGCCGGCGCCCTACTCACTGAGCCACAGGCACCACCCAAAACAAAAGTTCTATCTTGATCTCCTCCCCATTCTGACTACTGCCTTATTTTCTCTTTTTCTTTATAACAAAACTCCTTGAAAAGGCTTTCTACATTCATTGTCAGAAATATATCTCTTCCTGTTTTGTCTTGAACTACCCAAATAAAGTTTCTACCACAGCACTCCATTGAAATTGCTCTTGTCCCAGGTTGCCAAATTATATTCTTATTGTTAGATCCAGTTATTATATCTGTCTTTATCTTATTTGATACAGTTTTTGATTTCTGATTCCTTGAAATATTCTCTTCAACTGGCTTCTAGGACCTAACACACATTTTGTTTCACCTCCATTTTTTGCCAATCCTTGCAAGTCTCCTTTTGCTAGTTATTTCTCATACTCCACCCTTCTCAAGAATGGAAGACAAAATATCCAATGTAGTCAGTACTATTATGAAACCAATTTACAATCACTCACACTTTCATATGAAGAATAGACCACAACTATGGCTCAGGATGAAGGAGGGGGAGGAGGGATAGGAGAAGTGTGGGGAGGTCAGTTTGAGGGAGGGTGAATGGTTGGATCACACCTATGGTGCATACTGCAAGGTTACATGTCAGATCTACTAAGTACAGAATATGAATGCCCTAACCCAAGAATTAAGTAAACGAGATGAGGTATATATTAACCAGTGCAATGTAAGCATTCTTAATTGTATATGAAATCAGCACATTGTACCCCATAAATGCATTAATATGTACATGATATATATGTTTATGCTTTAATAAAAAATGAATAAATTTTTTTAAAAGGTGGAGGAAAGATTAAAGTGTAAGACCTCAAAGCATAAAAATCCTTGAAGAAAGTATTGGCAAAACACTTGAGGATCTTGGACTGGGGAAAGATTTTATGAAGAAGATTTCTGTGGTAAATACAACAACAACAAAAATAAACAAATGGGACTTAATTAAATTAAACAGCATCTCAACACCTAAGAAAACAACAACCAAATCAAATAGAAAATCTTTAGAATGGGAATGGTTTTTTGCATTTTAGAAACTGGACAAAAGCTTGATAACTGGCATCTATAGAGAAGTCAAATTAATCAATCTGTAAAGACCCAACAATCCTATATAGCACTGGGAAGCGATATGAATAGATATTTCTCTATAGAAGACAGACAAGTGGCTAAGAAAGATGAAAAAATGCTCATCATCCCTAATCATCAGAGAAATGCAAATCAAAACCACCCTGAGATATCACCAAACCCCAGTGAGAATTGCCCACATCCCAAAGCCTCAAAGTTGCAGATGCTGACATGGATGTGGAGAAAAGGGAATACTTTTACCTTGCTGGTGGAACTCTAACCTAATACAATCTTTTTGGAGGGAAGTATGGAGAATACTCAAAGAACTCAAATTGGACCTCCCGCTTGATCCTGCAATCCCATTACTAAGCATCTACCTCGTAAGAAGAAAATACATCCTTTTATCATAAGGACATTTGCACTAGACTGTTTATCGCAGTTCAATTTACAATCACTAAAATGTGTAAACAGTCTAAATGCTCACCAACCAATGAATTAACAAGCTGTTGTATGTGTATATCAGGGAATGCTATTCAGCCATTGAAAAAGATGGAGACTTTGCATCGTTGAATGGAAGTGGAACAGACTCTTCTTTTTTGAAGCATCACAAGAATGGAGAAACAAGCATCCAATGTACACAATTCTAATATGAAGGCAGTAGATGAACTAATACAAGGGGAATGGTAAGGGATGAGGGACCGGAGAGAGGGGAAGAATGAGGGGAATGGGGTCACAGTGTTTGGCACACCTCTTAACAGATGCAATCAGTGTAACCTAATTCTTTGTACCCTCAATGAATCACAAACAATAAAAATACATTTTAAAAAATTAAACATGTACCAGAGTATTACAATGACAAACAGTTCAAAGTTTATAATTTTGATATTTAAGAGGTCAGAATTCAGAATTTTATTTAAGATAATGAAATAGATTAAAAAACAAAAATTATACTTATAACACTAATGGCTAAAATTCACTAGAAACATGTTAGTTGTTAATACTTGTGTACCATTAGTGCAGCGAAAATATAACTTTGTAGCACAAAAGTGACAGAAGGAGAATTATCAAAAATCATATTACTACTGAGTCTGTTAAATTTTGTGCCCAAAGGCAAGAACAGATTAAAATTGTGGAACTACATGAGAATAATGATAATGAAACCAGAATATAAGGGCGGCGCCTGTGGCTCAAAGGAGTAGGGTGCCAACCCCATATGCGTGAGGCGGTGGGTTCAAACCCAGCCTCGGCCAAAAACTACAAAAGAAAAAAAAGAAAACAAAACAAAACAGAATATATTAGAATAGGTCACTACAGGAGTGATAAGAAAATATTGTAGGCATCTTAAATATTAGTTACATTGCTAAAAAACAAATAAATGACTTGAATGTTAAATTCAGAAAGCCATGACATATGTAAAAGTATGAAGGTCAAAATACTAGTTAGAGATGGAAATTGAAATGGATGGGTTAGAAAATAAAACTACAGTGAAATTTTACTTAGGAGGATGTTCTCCAGATCCTTCCAGGTAAATATAAAAGAAGTAAAGTCTCCATCTCTCCTTATGGGTGAATGTAGGGTATACGGTACACTTTCTGGAGGAAGGGTTCAACTATAACTTGCACTTTACGTGATGCACATAGTGTATCCTTATTTACACACCCCCTCTGATATTAACCTGAATTAAAAATAAAAAAACTACAGTGAAATTCATAGATAAGATGAATGCCAGGTTTACTTAGGTGGATATGAAAAACATGAAAAGTCAGTGGATAAATTAATCAAAGGGGGAGAAAGACAAATGCTCGAAATTTAAAATGACAAGGGTGATATAGTCTTCAATACAAAGACAATTTCAAGTCTCCTAAGAGCAAAGTTTGCAGAATCCTATTCATATACATCTGAACACAGATGCAATGGATACTTTTCTAGTGAAACACAATTTACCCACATTGGCCCCAGGAAAGGCATAAAGTCCAATGAGACAATCACAACACATGCTGAATTTGGATAAAGATTCTTCTATAAAACAGCAGTAAGGAGCCTGGCACGCGGGCCGCCCCTCCTTGGGGCCTTGGCCACGGTGTGTGGTACTTAGAGGTAGCACGTGGGGCGGGGCGGGGGGGCTCGAGGATCCGTCAAACGGCCATGCACGCGACGCTGAGGCGGTTAGAGGGAAGCCCCGCCATTGAGGGGAATGCTCTCCAGCATCAGCGGTGACCCAGAGTGTCTGTCCTTTCTGGGCGCCATGGCGGTGGCGCTGCCTGAGTTGTCGGGAGTTGAGGGCTGAGCGCGTTTGAGCCAGGATCGGGTTCCAGGAGCCCTCTCGGCCCACGGAGATGAGCCGTCAGCTTGACAGAGAAGAGCCTGCTAGTCCCTCACCGAGTCCACCACCCCTGGAGGAGCCGGACCTGCCTGACATGATTCCATCCAGCAGTTACTTGAGGAGCCTTTTCGAGTGTTCGGGCTGCGTAGACTATGTCTTACCACCCATTCATCAGTGTTGGCAGGGTCATCTTGTTTGCATCAGCTGTCGCCAAAAGATGACTTTTTGTCCAGCTTGCCAGGACCCACTGGGATCCATACGGAATTTGGCTATGGATAAAGTGGCCAATTCACTTACCTTTCCATGTAAATACGCCTCTTTTGGGTGTGGAACAAGTCTGCCACCTTCACAAAAAGCAGACCACGAAGAGGTATGTGACTTTAAGCCTTATTCCTGTCCGTGCCCTGGTGTTCGCTGTCCATGGGCAGGCTCTTTGGATGCTGTGATACCCCATCTGATGCATCAGCATGACTCCAATACAGCACTAGAGAGAGAGAGTGCAATTTTCGTTGCGACGGACATTAATAACGTGCCTGGTACTTTTTACTGGGTGATGATACAGGCCTGTTTTGACTTGCACTTCATGGTGGTCTTGCAGAGACAGGAAAGCAATGATGGTCAAGTGCGGTTCTGCGCAATTGTACAGCTGCTAGGACCACCCGAGCAAACGCAACATTTTACTTACCAACTTGAGCTCCATGGTGATCAACGGCGACTGACGTGGGAATCAAATCCTCGGTCTCTTCGGGAGGGCATTCAGACAGCCATGATGAACAGTGACTGCCTTGTCTTTGATAACAACACTGCACAGGTTTTTGCAGAAAATGGCAATTTAACCATCACTGTAACTATTGCTGAGTATTGAAATAGCAATATGACATTTTCTGGCCGGCGTTTAGAACTTTAATTTCGGAGAAAACAAGGCATCCCTCTGCCCGCCAACCTGAAAGTCTTTTGGTTGGTGGAAGGTAGCTACAGCAAAGTAAATAAAAGGCTGTAAAATACAGGAAGCAGTTTCATATAGTAACATTGATATCTATTAACATAAGTCAACAGTAAACCACTGAAAATATATATTTCTACACCCAAGGTGGGCATCTTTGTTAATAAAAAAGTAAGCATTGTAAAATAATTCTGAGTTTTGTGCTTGCTATAGATTAATTGTATTGCTGAAAAAAACTGGGTTTCTTGTTTGTGTGCCTGTGTGCATGTGATCTTGTGTATCTTTTGTGTGTGTGTGTAAGTGAACCTGTGTGTGAGCGTGTGTGTGTGAGTGTGCTCGTGTGTGGGTTATTTTCTCTTGAACTGACAAGCCATCTTGAGTGGTCTTGGACCACTGCTTTTCCCCTTTGGGAGTCATTACATAGTGCTGCTGTGTGTTTGTGTGTGTGTGTGTGTATTTGCTAATTTTTATTCTAGTCTTTGATTAAAAACATTTGACTTTCTTTTCTGTAATTCAGGTTTTTCCTCACCTTTTTTGGTACCATTTTAAAGTTAGCAGCTTTTGATAGGCATAATTGTTTATGGTAAAGTTTATACTGTGTCAGATACATACCTTCTCCACCCGCCTTTAATCAGCTCATTAGAAATATTTTAAATTCAGCTATTTGGTGAAGTTCCAGAAGGGAAAAGTGACATCACGAAAATTATTGAAAGCTCTTTAAAGCAGCTCTAAGATGGGCTCTCTCTTTCTCTTTTTCTCATTCTGTGTGTTCTACAATTGAGTCACACCTTCAAACTTAATCTTTAACAGGTTAGGAAATTAATTGATTTATGAAATATTGAAAGCAAATCAGGCATTTTTTCTCTTTTTTAAATACTTTGGACAAATCACATGTTGAAAATTTGTTGTTATATTTATTGACTTTGCAAAAGAAGTCATTGTTATGCACAGTATTTGTAATGAAAAGCAAATAATTTCTTTGAGAAAAACAGTTTCAAAAATGCATTCTTTTGGTCTTTTATACTTCTTATTGAAAGGATATCTGGCAATAAAAAAAAGCACCAGGCCCAGATCTTTTCAGAAGAAAATTCTAGAAAACTGTTAGATGTAAGATAATACCAATATTATCCAAAATATTTCAAGGGTATAGGAAGTATATAAAATGAAAAAGAAAGTATAAAAATGATTTTAAAATAGGGCTAAAATAGCACCAAAAAACAAAAATACAGATCAAATAAAATAATAAGAATGTTCTTAAGTAAAATATTAGCAAACTCAAGTAAAAACACAACAAAAACACATCATGATACTAGGGTGGAGCTTATGACTTCATGTACCTTATTCCATGTATAAAAGTGTTTCAATATTAGAAAGATTATTAATATAATTTGCGTGTTCATGGAGCCAAGGCAGCAACTGTACCACTGCTTCCATATGTCAAAAGATATTTAACAGCATCAACATTCTAAAGGACAAAAGATCCAGTTTCTTAATCAAATAAGTGGGAATTTTAAGAAAATAATGGTTAGACCTTTAGATTAGAAGAGATAGAATATTTAAGAGTAAATGAAAGAGCAACTAAATAAGAGAAATTACTGTTAAAACCACAATCACACACCACCACAAAGCTGCCAGAGCAAACACTGTTAAAAATCATCTTAGTCAGTCCTGTGATGCTATAGCCAAACACCTGAGACTGAATAATTTCCAAACACAGATGTTTATTTTCTCACAGATCTGGAAGCCAGGAATTCCAAGGACATTTGCACTAGATAGTTTATTACTGTTCAATTTACGATTGCCAAGATGTGGAAACCATCCAAGTGCCCATCAACTGATGAATGGATTAATAAAATGTGGTATGCATCTATCGTGGAATACTACTGAGCCATAGAAAAGATGCCTGGATGGAATTGAATCACATTAGAGTTACCTGGATGGAACTGAAGCACATTCTTTTTAGTAAAGTACCTCAGGAATGCAAAACAAGCATCCTATGCACTCAATAGTAATTTGAGACCAGGAGGTGAACATCTATAGGCCCACATGAGAGGAAAAACACAATTAAATTCCTGAAGGGCAGGAGGGGAGGGAGAGAGGGGAGGAGGGAAGGGCCTCAGTAAGCTTCCACCTAATGAGTACAATGTAGGGGTATATGACACACTTCCTGGGTGAAGGACTCAAATACAACTCAGGGTTATTCTGATGAATATAAACAATATAACCTAATTATATGTTCCCTCATATTAATTGGAAATATTAGACATAAAATAAAATATCCCACTGCAACGTCATTAAAACACTTGGTTTTCTGTGATCCTGGGAGAGTGAAACAGCCTCTTTTGCTTCAGTTTCTTCTTCTGGAAAGTGGGGAAATTAACTATCCCGACTTCATGGGTTATTGCCTTGAATATTACTTGAGTTAGGATTTAAAAACTATGAGAACAGTGATGTGGTGAGCACCCAGTAAGGGATCAGAACATGTGAGTTGTTCTATGATATAAAATTTACACAGTAAGGGGGCCAAGCAAGATAGTAGCCAAGTAACAGGTTCTTTGCAACTGGGTACGGTGAGATTGGGAGGGAAGACTCCAGGCACCTCTGGCTTGGGGGCTCTGTGCAGAAACATCCCTTTAGGGACACAGGAAGCTGCAAGACACAAGAAAAACATAACCTACAAGGGGAAGAACATTAGAATGACTGCAGATCTCTCTGCTGAAACCTTTAAAGCTAGAAGAGGACAGTCATTGACCTTTAATCTCTTTAAACAAAAAAACTTTCAATCTAGGATCCTGTGTCCAGCTAAACTGAGTTTCATCTATGACGGAGAAATTAAATACTTTAATGACATGCACATGTTGAAGAAATTTGCCATAACTAAACCAGCTCTCCAGGATATCCTTAGACCTATCCTCCATAATGAACAGCACAATCCTCTACCACCAAAGTAAACTCACTCAGAAACTTTTGATCAAATTCCAATGTCAACAGTGGCAAAAGGATTAAAAATATCCACTGGATTTTCAAAAAACTTAATAGCCAAAATACTGTCTGACTTATCAATACTCTCAATTAATGTGAATGGCTTAAATTGTCCTCTAAGGAGGCACAAGTTGTCTGACTGGATACTTACCTTAAAAGATAAACGTAGACCTATGGTGAAGGGATGGTCATTTACAATTCAGCCAAATGGAAATCAGAAAAAAGCAGGTGTTGCAATTTTATTCACAGATATAATAGGCTTTAAACCAACCAATGTAAGGAAGGATAAGGATGGGCTCTTCTTATTTGTTAAGGTCAACACTCAACATGATGAGATTTCAATTATCAACATTTATGCACCCAACCAGAATGTGCCTCAATGTATAAGAGAGACTTTAACATACATGAACAACTTGATTTCCTCCAGCACCATAATTGTTGGAGATTTTAACACTCCTTTGGCAGTGCTGCATAGATCCTCCAAAAAGAAACTAAGCAAAGAAATTTTAGACTTAAACTTAACCATTCAACGTTTGCATCTAAAAGACATCTACAGAACATTTCATCCTAACAAAACTGAAAACACATTCTTCTCATCAGCCCGTGGATCATCCTCCAAAATTGATCACATCTTAGGGCATAAGTCTAAACCTCAGAAAATTTAAAAGAATAGAAATCATTGTTTGTATTTTCTTGGACCATCATGGAATAAAAGTTGAACTCAGTAAGAACAGAAATCTGTATACTCATACAAAAACATGGAAATTAACCTCATGCTGAATGATAGCTGGGTCATAGATGAGATTAAGATGGAAATTACCAAATTTTTGGAACAAAAAGATAATGAAGACACAAACTATCAGAACCTCTGAGATACTGCAAAGGCAGTCTTAAGAGGGAAATTTATAGCGTTGCAAGCTTTCCTCAAGAGAATGGAAAGAGAGGAAGTCAACAACTTAACTGGACATCTCAAGCAATGGAAAAGGAAGAACATTCCAACCCTAAACCCAGCAGAAGAAAAGAAAAAGCTAAAATTAGAGCATAACTAAATGAAATTGAAAACAAAAGAATCATACAACTGATCAACCAATCAAAGAGTTGGTTTTTTGAAAAGGTCAATAAAATAGATAAACTTTTGGCTAACCTAACCAGAAGTAGAAAAGTAAAAACCCTAATTTCATCAATCAGAAACGATAAAGGCCAAATAACAATAGACTCTTCACAAATTCAACAAATCCTTAATGAATATTACATAAAACTCTATTCTCAGAAGTATGAAAATCTGAAGGAAATAGATCAATACTTAGAAACATATCACCCTGCTAGACTTAGCCAGAAAGAAGTGGAAACTTTGAACAAGTCTATAACAAGTTCTGAAATAGCATCAACTATAAGAAATCTCCCCAAAAAGAAAAGCCCAGGACCAGATGGCTTCATGTCAGAATTCTACCAAACTTTTAAAGAGGAACTAGTACCTATATTACTTAACCTTTTTCAAAGCATAGAAAAAGATGGAATCCTTCCCAACACATTCTATGAAGCAAATATCACCCTGATCCCCAACCAGGAAAAGTCCCAACAAGAAAATAAAATTATAGACCAATATCTCCAATGAATATTGATGCAAAAATATTCAATAAGATCCTAGAAAACAGAATCCACAACACATCAAACAAATTATACATCACGACCAGGTGAGTTTTATTCTAAGGTCCCAAGGATGGTTCAATATTTGTAAATACATAATACATATATAAGTATATAATACATCACATAAACAAATTAAAAAACAAAGACCATATAATTCTTTCAATTGATGCAATAAAAAGCTTTTGACAATATCCAGCATCCTTTCTTCATCAGAATGCTTAAGAAAATAAGTATAGAAGGAACATTTCTTAAACTGATAGAGGTCATCTACAACAAACTCACAGAAAATATCATATTGAATGGAGTAAAATTTAAATCATTTCCTCTCAGATCAGGAACCACGCGAGGATGCCCACTGTATCCACTGCTTTTTAACAGTGTAATGAAAGTCTTAGCCATTGCAATCAGGCAAGAGAAGGCAATCAAGGGGATCCAAATAGGACCAGAGGAGATCAAATTGTCACTCTTTGCAGACTATATGATTATATACCTGGAAAACCCTAAGGGATCAACTACAAAACTCCTAGAAGTGATCAAGGAATACAGAAATGTTTCAGGTTACAAAATTAACACTCACAAATCTGTAGCCTTTATATATACTAACAATAGTCAAGGTAAAAAAACAACCAAGGACTCTTTTCCCTTTACAATAGTGCCAAAGAAGATGAAATATCTGGGTGTGTATCTAACTAAGGATATGAAAGATCTCTATAAAGAGAACTATGAAGCCCTGAGAAAAGAAATAGCTGAAGATGTTAACAAATGGAATACTGTACCATGCTCATGGCTGGGACGAATCAACATTGTTAAAATGGCCATGCTATGTAAAGCAATCTACAGATTTAATGTGATCCCTATTAAAACACCTCTGTCATACTTTAAAGACCTGGAAAAATTAGTACTTCGTTTTATATGGAAACAGAAAAAAACCTTGAGTAGGCAAGACATTACTCAGAAATAAAAACAAATCAGGAGGAATCATGCTTCCAGACTTCAGACTATGCTATAAATCAATAGTGATCCAAACAGCATGGTACTGACACAAAAATAGAGAGGTAGATGTGTGGAGCCGAATTGAAGACCAAGAGGTGAACACAGAAAATTATCGTCATTTGATTTTCAATAAGCCTATTAAAAATATAAATTGGGGGAAAGATTCCCTATTCAATAAATGGTGCTGGGTGAATTGGCTGGCAACCTGTAGAAAACTGAAACTGGACCCACACCTTTCTCCTCTAACAAAAATTGACTCTAACTGGCTAAAGGATTTAGACTTAAGACATAAAACAATAAAAATTCTTTTTTTTTTTTTGAGATAGAGCCTCAAGCTATCCCCCTGGGTAGAGTGCCATGGCATAGCTCACAGCAACCTCCAGCTCCTGGGCTCAAGCCAATCTCTTGCCTCCACCTCCCAAGTTGCTGGGACCACAGGCGCCCACCACAATGCCTGGCTATTTTTTTTTCAGTTGCAGCCATCATTGTTGTTTGGTGGGCCTGGGCTGGATTCGAACCTGCCACCTTAGGTGTATGTGGCTGATGCCTTAGCCACTTGAGCCACAGGCGCCGAGTCACAATAAAAATTCTTAGAGAGAGTGCAAGGGAAACACTTGAAAAAAATTGGTTTGAGAGAATACTTTATGGGTAGGACACACCAGGCAATTGAAGCAACATCAAAAAAACATTACTGGGATCTGATGGAATTAAAAAGCTTCTGCACTGCCAAGAACACACTAAGTAAAGCAAATAGCCCTCAGAATGGGAGAGGATTTTTGCAAGTTATATTTTTGACAAATGTCTAATAACCAGAATCCACAGAGAATTCAAACTTATTACAAAACAAAACAAACAAACAAAAAAGAAAACGAAAAAACCCAAGTGATCCCATTTCATTGTGGGGAAGAGACATGAACAGAAGCTTCTCTGAAGAAGACAGGCACATGGTCTACGGACACATGAAAAAATGCTCATCATCATTAATCATCAGAGAAATGCAAATCAAAACCACTTTGAGATACCATCTAACTCCAGTAAGAGTAGCCCACATAACAAAATCCCAAAACTTCAGATGTTGGTATGGATGTGGAGAAAATGGAACACTTCTGCACTGTTGGTGGGAATGCAAGCTGGTATGTTCCTTTTGGAAGGAAGTTTGGAGAACACTCAGGGGTCTAAATGTAGACCTGACGTTTGATCCTGCAATTTCTCTTCTAGGTGTATATCCAAAGGACCAAAAATCATTTGGCAATAAAGATATTTGCAACAGATTGTTCATTGCAGCTCAATTCATAATTGCCGAGTCATGGAAGAAGCCCAAGTGCCCAACGACCCATGAATAGATTAATAAATTGTGGTATATGTGTACCATGGAATATGCAGCATTAAAAAAAATGAAGACTTTACCTCTTTTATGCTTACATGGATGGAGCTGGAAAATATTCTTCTTAGTAAAGTATCTCAGGAATGGGAAAAAAAATCCCACTTACTCAGTAGCACTGTGAAACCAATTTACAATCAGTCACACTTGCATATGAAAAATGAAACACAACTATAGCCTAGAATGAAGGAGGGAAGGGGAAAAGGGAAAGGGGGTGGGTCAATAGAGGGAGGGTTACTAGGGGGACCACACCTATGGAGCATAATTGTAATTGGGTAAATGAGGTGAAGGCTCTGTAGGAGGATGGAAGTACTCGAATTTGTACAAATAATCAACACATTAAATCTCATAGTGGCATAAATGTATTTATGATCTATGTACAAATGAATTAATAAAAAATAAATAAATAAAAGGCAAATGTAAGCATACTTTCTTTGTTTTTTAATTTTAAATTTTCATTGTTTTTAATTTATTATTTTTATAGACTCAAAAAGGTGATACACGTGTGAGTTTGTTACATGGATATATTTTGTAGTATTGAAGTCTGAATGATTAGGGTATTTGTCACGTGAATACTATACATTATACCTAATAGGTAATTTTTATCCCTCATTCTCCTACTCGCCAATCTTTTGGAATCTCCAGTGTATGTTATTCCACTCTGGATGCCCAGGATGACCCATTGTTTAGGTACCACTTATAAGTGAGAACATGTGATGTTTGATTTTTTTGTTCCTGAGTAAATTCAGTTATGATAATTGCCTCCAATTCCATCGAAGTTGCTCGAAAGGACATTATTTCATTCTTTCTTTTATGGCTGAGTAGAATTCAATGACACACACACCACATTTTCTTTATACAATCATCCAATCATCAGCTGATGAATACTTGAATGTCCATCACCTGTCTTTGCTATTGAGAATACTGCTGTGATAGACATGAATGCAGGTATCATTTTAATAAACTATTTTTTTTTATTTAGGTGAATACCCAGTAGTGAGATTGCTGGATTGAATGGTATGTCTATCACAATTGGTTCTTTAAGTGATCTCCACTCTATTTTTCATAGAGGTCAAACTAATTTACATCCCACCAACAGTGTAAAAGAAATCCCTTTATTCCATATCTGTGCCATCATCTATTGTTTTTTGACTTTTTAATCATGAGCATCTATGATTTCTTTCAACTGGGTTCCCTAATTTTTCTTATAGACTTATTTACCCTCCTTTGTTAAATATATTCTTAGATATTTTATTTTTTGCACCAATTTTAATGTGACTAAGTTCTTAATTTGGTTCTTAGTTTCACTGTTTATTGATGTATACAAAACTACTGAATTATGTTGATTTTGTAAACCTGAGACTTTTGCTCAATTTATTTATCCAATCTAGGATTCTTTTGGAGTATTCTCTAAGCTTTTCTTGATATAATATCTTGTAATATATAAACAAGCATAATTTACTTTATCTTTGTCAATTTGGATGTTATATATTTATTTCTTTTGCCTGATTGCTTTAGCTAGAACTTTCAGTACTATGGCAAATAGAAATGGTAAGAAGGGGCATCCTCACCTTGTTCCAATTATTACGAGGAAAGCTTTCAACTTTTCACCACTCAGTATGATGTTGGCTACCAATTTGTCATATATGGCTTTTACTATTTTTGAGGTATGTCCCTTATCTGCCTGCTTTTTTGAGGGGTTTTATGGTGCAGAAATGCTAGATTTTATCAAACACCTTTTTTTTTGCATCTATGATGATGATCATACAGTTTTCAGTTTAATTCTGTTTGCATGTAGTACATTTATTGACTTGTGTATATTGAGCCATCCTTACTTCCCTGGGAGAAAAACACACTTGATTTTGGTATGTTCTTTCTTATGTGCTGTTAACTTTAGCATGCTGGTATTTTGTTTATGATTTTTGCATCTATGTTCATGAGGGATATTATTCTGTAGTTTTGTTGTTGCTACTGTTGCACCCTTTTCTGGCCTTGGTATCAGGGTGATACTAGACTCATAGAATGAGTTAGATATTTTCTCCTTGATCTTTTGGAATATTTTCAGAAGAAATGGTACTTCTTCTCTGTCTGTCTTTGTGATAGAATTCTGCTCTAAATCCATCTAGTCCTGGGCTTTTATTATTTTGGTAGATTATTGTTAATTCAACCTGACTACTCTTACTTTTTCTGTTCATAATTTCAGATTTCTTCCGGATTCAAATTGAGGAGACTGTATATCTCAAGGAATTTATCCGTTTCCTCTGGGTTTTCTGGTTTGTGGGCATTGAGATATTCATAATAGTTTCAGATAGTTTTTTTGTATTTCAGTAATATTCGTTGTAATGTCTCTTTATTCATTTCTGATTGAGCTCATTTGAATCTCTTCCCTCCTTCTTTGGCTAATCACCCTATCTGTTAATCAATTTTGTTTATCTTTTCAAATAATCATCTTTTCTTTTTGAGTTTTATTTTAATTTTTTATTTCACATGAATAAGAGGGTACAAATTTTTAGGTAAAATTGTTCTCACTTCCAAGGTAAAGTTCAAGTTTTAATGAGCTTGTTACCCAAGGGGTGCACTGTATACTCTCACGTTATGCATATTAGTGAGATCTCACCAACTGCCCACCTTTGTCCCACCAATCGGCCTCTGCCCTCCTCTCTCCTTCATCTCCTTGCTAGATTGTATTTGTGTTTCATCATTCATGTGGGCTTGAAATTTAATTGCTTACATATTGATTTCAGATTAATAATGAGTACAGTGGATTTTTTTTCCATTATTGAGACAGTTTACTAAGAAGAATGTGTTTCAACTCCATCCAGGTAAACATAAAACATGTAAAGTCTCCATCTTTTCTCATGGCTGAGTAGTACTCCATGGTATACATATGCCACAGTTTGTTAATCTGTGCATGGGTTGATGGGCATTTGGGTTGCTTCCTCAACTTGGCAATTATGAATTGAACAGCAATAGACATTCTGGTGCAAATGTCTTTGTGGTAAAATGATTTTTGTTCTTCTGGATAGATACCCTGTAATGGAATTGTGGGATCAAATGGAAGGTCTACTTTTAGCTCTTTGAGAATTCCCCATACTTCTTTCCATAAAGATTGTATTAGTTTGCAATCCTGCCAGCAGTGTAGAAGTGTTCCCTTCACTCCACATCCACACCAGCATCTGAAGATTTGGGACTTTGTGATATGGGCTAATCTCACTAGAGTTAGGTGATATCTCAGAGTAGTTTTGATTTGCATTTCTTTGATGATTAAAGATGATGAGTATTTTGTCATGTGTTTGTGGCCATTCATCTGTCATCTTCAGAGAAATTTCTGTTCAAGTCTTTTGCCCAGTTATAAATGGGGTTGTTTGCTCTTTTCTTACTGATTAATTTGAGTTATCTGTAGATTCTAGTTATCAAGACTTTGTCAGATTTGTAACATGCAAAAATCTTCTCCCATTCCAAAGGCTGTCTGTTTCCTTTAAATGTGGTACTCTTAGCTATGCGGAAGTTTTTTGGCTTGATCAGATCCCATTTACTTATTTTTGGTGTTGCTGCAATTGCTGGGAGGTTGTTCCTATAACCATCTTTTAATTCTGTTGATCCTTCATATTGGTTTTTGTGGTCTCAATTTTGTTAAGTTCTGCTCTGATCCTTGTTATTTATTTTCTTTTGCTGGTTTTGGGTTTAGTTTTTGGTTTGTTTGTTTGTTGTTTTATCTAGTTCCTTAAGGTGAAATGTTAGGTTGTTAATTTGTGATCTTTCAATCTTTATGATGTAAACCTCTAGTGCTATAAATTTCACTCTTAGCACTACTTTTTCTGTATACCAGTGGTTTTGATATATTGTTTCACTATTTTTAATTTCTTTTGAGAAATTTTAAAATTTCCATTCTGATTTTGTAATTGACCCGAAGATCATTAAGGAGCAGGGGGTTAATTTCTATGTATTTGAATAATGTTGAGAGTTCCTCTTGGAATTGATTTCCAGTTTTATTTCCATGTGGTCTAAAGATATACTTAGATATTGTTTTTTACCCCTGTACCTTTAGGTTATAAAAGTCTTTATCCGTTAAGTGAGTTTCTTGAAGACAACAAATGTTTGGGTTTTATTTTATTTTTTTAATCCATTCTGCCAAACTATACCTTTCAAGTGGGCCATTTAGTCCATTTAAGTTCATAATTACTATTGACATATGAGGTTGTATTTCTGTCATAATGTTAATTGATAACTAGTTGTGTTGTATTCTCAATTGTACATTTGCTTTATAAGACCTAGCTATGAGTTTTAAGGTTTTGTGTTTTTATGATGGTCAGTATCAACTTTTTGTTTCCATGTTTAGAATTCTCATGAGCATTTTTTATAGGGCTGGTCTAGTGGTAAAAATTTCCCTCAGAATTTGCTTATCTGCTAAAAACATTATTTCTTCTTCATTTTTGAAGCTTAATGTAGCAAAACACAAAATTCCTATCTGACAATTCTTTTCTTTGAAAATATTTAAAATAGGACTCTTATTGCTCCTGAATTATAAGATTTTTTTTATGAAGTTTGCTATTGGTCTGATGGGATTTCCCTTATAGGTAATTAAATGTTTTTTCTCTTGCTTCTTTTATTTATTTTTTTCCTTCATGTTAACTTCAGAGAGTCTAATGACTATTTGCCTTAATGAAGCCTGTCTTGCAATGTAGCTCTCTGCTATTTGCTGAGCCTCTTGTTTCTATATGTCTGAACCCTTTCAAGACCAAGAAAATTTTCTTCAATTAGTCCCTCAAAAAGATTTTCCACACTTTTTGTCTTTTTCCCCCTCAGGAATACCTGTAACTTGTAGGATTTTATGAAATCCCGTATTTCTTTAAAACTTTATTCATTTAAAAATTATTTTTCTTGGTCAAAATTAATTTTGACCAAAGTACATTACTTAAACTTTAATTTTGAATTCAACTTGTTAATATGTTGTTTAGGATATTGCATCCTCATTTATAAGTGAAATGTTTGTAATTTCCCCTTAAAAATAATATATTTCCTCCAATTTTAATATCGGGTGTATCCAGATTAAGTAGAATTATTTTAGAGTATTTATTCTTTTTCTATTATCTATAAGATTTGGCATGATCTGTCTTTTGAAGTTAACTTTTACTTTTATTTATAAATATGAGTTGTCTTTTTTTTAGACTTTGGAAAAAAATAAGAAGTTCAGTGATAACTCCATACTGAAGCTCAGAGTCAAAGCATTCTATAACAGACATACTCTTACTTCATAATGTGAATGTTACTTTCTTTGCATTATTATCATTATTATTGCTTAATATTTCAATGAAGCAATCATCTGATTTCTTTTCTGAATGCATTTATCTCCATTCATTCTTTACGAGGTTTTTGTTTCTAGTCTTTATCTTAAACATTGTTATTGTTGTTAAATTTTAAGCCTTTTTAATTTTGTGAAGGCAAAAAGTGGAAACCTAATAAACACATGTGTATGTTAAAAAAAAAAAAGACTACACTGACATGGTTAAAGTCCTAAAACCCTCAGTTCTTAAGGACTAAATGGCTGGAATCATTGCTTATAAAAGTGCCTTGAGCTTAATGGAACTTATGTTGAGGAATAAAAAAATAAATAAAAAAATAAAAATTATTTTCCTTACTTTTGTAGGACTGCATTAATTTGAAAGACCTATTTTCAAACTTAGAAATTCTTTCTTCTTGATCTATTCTGTTGCTTGAGCATTCACCTGAGTTCTACATTTTTTTCCTTTATATCCTACATTACTTTTATTGTCTTTGTGTGTTGCTTTTTAACTTTATTTTAGATTTCATTGAGCTTCCTTGCAATCCACTTTTTTTAATTCTTCGTCTGTCAATTCAGCATTTTCAATTTGTTTGGGATCCGTTGCTGGAAAGACATTGTGATCCTTTTAAGGTGTCAATATACTCTGTTTTTCCATATGCCAAAGTCCTTATTCTGTTTTTTTTTTTTTTTTTCATCTGGAGAAGCTGTCATTTTTTATTTTTTAATCTGTTGTTGTGTAAGCTGAACTTCTAAATTTGTTTTTATTTTATTTTTCCCCTTGATGATGTGTCTTAATGTATGTTGTTTCCTTTTTTTTTTTGCAATTTTTGGCTGGGGCTGGGTTTGAACCTGCCACCTCCAATATTTAGGGACAGCACCCTATTCCCTGAGCCACAGGCACCACCTGTATGTTGTTTCCTTATTCAATTTTAATTTGGAATACCTTCAGGAAGCCAAGTTTCTGATTATTGATTATAGATAGCTTTTGTGCTGTAGCTTTCTGAGATTTGTACTGTCTTGGTTTTGTACTGGGTTTCAGTTCATCCACTCTATCAATAGGTGGCACTTATGTGTAACAGACAGCTGCAGCAGGAGCTGATGTGTGCTCAGTCTTAGTTTGCTCCAGTGGTGGAGGGGTCTATGGCATGATTGATGTCCTGCATCCCCTGCTTAGCCCTGGCGGGGGGAAAATATCTTAGCTGAGCTGAACCACTATGTCTCCCTGGTACACCTCAAGGATGAGCTTCTGGACGAGCCATCCTTAATGAAGGTAGAAGGGGGAGCTCATGTTGAAATGCTCCAAAGTCTCTGCCTGTGAAAAAGAAGCAGGCAGCACTAGCTCTGCAATCTGGGTAGGGAGCACTGTCATCTGCCTCACTTTCACATCTCTCTCCCAGGGCTTGTGATTTCCAGTCCAGATACTCAGTGTCATTTACCTCCAGGTCCTAATGTAGCTGAGGGCTGAGGAAAATGCTTGTCCAGCAGGTCTCGGCTGAGATGGCCTTTGGTTACACTTTTACTCTGAGCTCAAAACAGACAGGTTTTCTACTACCTGTACTCCACTACAGAATGCTGTAGTGATGTGAGTTGGATTCCTCCATGCAAGCCTGGATGTGGTGGGCTCATTATCAGTATGGGTGCAGTTTTCCTCACATGCCCTGGTACAGCTGATCCCCAGCATACCTACACAACCCCCCGTTATAACAACCATGGCTATTATCTGCTGCAGTGAAGTAAGGGAGAAGTCTGTATCTTCATCTTTGCCATGAGGCACTGGTGCCTCCTGTTCACTGGGGCAGAACCTTTGTCTTCCTTTGAAGAGACTAGTGTTGTTCTGATGTGTCTTCTGGGAGGATAGCAGGCACCTTTAGCTCACAAGTGGGACACTCTTGAATACATAGGAATATGTGCTCTAGTCTTCTTTGTCACAAGGAGCATCTCAGTGCACTGTACTCTTCTTTCCTCTAGGGGCAGCCTGTGCTAAAATATTAGAAGTCCGGGAGTTTCACAGTACCCCTGGGACCCACCAACCCCCTTTGGTTGCTGCAGTGTGATTGGATGCTGGAGAACATATTCTGGATATCTAGTGGTGCAGAGGCTCAATGGTTGAAACTCCCTGGGCAGTGGTTCAGGGAGAGAAATGCTGCTACTCTGTGTATGGAGTAGGAGGACTGAACTCTGCACGCAAACCCAGGCATGGTGAGCACTGCTTCAGTGGGTGTGTAGTCTCCCTGAAATCCCAAGACTGGCTATTGCCTGGTGCATCAGCCATCAGCACCAAACCCCTTTGCAAACAGCCATGGCTTTGTCTGCAGCAGTGGTGAGAGGAAAATCCTGGTGTCCATGACTGTTCTAGACACTAGTACTGCTTGGCATTTGGGTCAGGACCACTTTCTTTCCCTACCGGACCCAGTTCCTCCTTCCATCTCTGCTGGGATGCTTGCAAAAATCTTCAACTCACAAGGGAGGAGCTCTAGGTGGAGAGGATTGCACACTCTGGTTTCCTTTGTCCCTAGGGACGCTTTGGCAAGCTGCAGGCTCCCTTCCGCTAAGGGCAGTCCACCCTGTGAACCTCTTACACAGAACAAAGGCCCACAAACAGAATGGTGCCCACTGACTCAGCCCAAGTCTGGGGAGAGGGTTAATGACCATGCATGGACTGGAAGCACAGTGTTTTGCCCTCCTCAAGAAGTTCCCAAATTGCTTTCCACAGCAGTGCTTGGGCTTGTGATGTCTAAACTCTCTGACAGTTTAGAAGCCAAGAGTCTGCTACAGGGGTAAGGAGAACAAAAAGTTCCCCCACCTACCCTATCAAAGGGACTCTAGTTTCCTTGGGGGCTGACCATTGTACAACTTTTGCTTCTTTTCTGTTATGTGCTCCAGGTTTTTCCCATGATTTCTCTGGCAGGTTTTGGCACTCTTTCCTCAGTATTTCACTTGGATCATGCTTATTTGCCTCTAATTTTCATCCTTTCTGAGAACTGGAAACCCACATGACCTACTCAACGATCTTGAAAAATAAAGCTTTCTGTTTTCTTAATAAATTATTCAATAATAATTTGGGTTTTACACATAGGTGTTAATTCAGAAGTTTAAATTTATGATTTGAGGTATTGAACTCTTTTTTTTAAATTATGGTCACTGAATTGTACTATCACTCATTATGAAAATACTCCATTATTTCCACTAGGATTTGTAGTACCACATCTATTTCATATAAAAATTTAATACATTGTTTTTGCTTTCTATACAAAAGATCAGTTGCTTTATTGCAATTTAATTTTTGTAAAATTATAGTTGTGTTTTCCCCTTGATTTCATTATTATTATTATTATTATTGAAACAGAGTCTCACTCTGTCAGCCTGGCTAGAGTGCCATGGAGCCATAGCTCACAGCAACTTCAAACCCTTGGGCTCAAGTGATACTCTTGCCTTAGCCTCCCTAGTAGCTGGGACTACCTATAGCCACCTGCCACAATACTTGGCTAATTTTTCTATTTTTAGTAGAGAGGGGATCTTGCTCTTGGTCAGGCTGGTCTTAATCCTTGATCTCAAGCAATCCCCCATCCCCAGGCTCCCAAAGTGCTAGAATTACAGGCATGAGCCACCATGCTTGGAAAGTTTATTATTTTTAGTGCTCTGATATTTTCCTAGTACAAATCTAGATATGACACTTGTATACAAGATTCAAGATAGTCCTTCACTTATGGGAAAATTTTAGCCATTTTTCTCTTTTAATATTGCTTCTCACTTTCTTATTCTATGCAGTCTCCTCTCCACTTTATTAAACATAAGTTGGTTTTCTAACCTTTTTCCATTTCTATTAGCTCTTTGTTTTCACATTCTTTATCTGTCCACTGTATGCTTAACATTTGGTAATTCCCCATTGTATTCTAGACATCTTTGCTGAAGATGAATTGACAATATATATATGGATTTCTTTGTGTCTTTTCTATTCTGTCCCATTTATATCATACTGTTTTGATGTACAATATATTTTTAAATCAGAAAGGGCAATAGCTTCAGCTAGTTTTTTCCTCAAGATTGATTTGGCTATCCAAGGTCATTTATAGTTCACATGAATTTTAGGATTGCTTTATCTATTTCTGTAAAAAATGAGGATAAGATGTTGCTAGGAATTGCATTGAATCTATAAATGCCTCTGGTAATATAGGCATTTTAACATTATGAAATTTTCCAATCTAAGAACATGGGGTATCTTTCCACTTACTTGTGTCTTCTTTAATTTCTTTCACCAGTGGTTTGCAATTCTCTGTATGAAAGTTTTTCACCATAGAAAAGTTTATTTCTGGCTTAGTAACTGCAGCTGCAGTGGCTAGGGTGCCAGCCACATACACCAGAGCTGGTGGGTTAGAATCCACCCTGGGCACACCAAACAAGAACGACAACTACAACCAAAAAAAATAGCTGGGTGTTGTGGCAAGCACCTGTAGTCCCAGATACTTGGGAGGCTGAGGCAAGAGAATCACTTAAGCCCAAGGGTTGGAGGTTGCTGTGAGCTGTGATGGCACTCTACCCAGGGTGACAGCTTGAGACTGTGTCAAGAAAAAAAAAAAAAGAAAAAAAGTTGATTTCTAGGATTTTTTAATGTTGTTAATTAAATTATGTTTCTAATTTCCTTTTCAGGTAGTTCATTGCAAGTTTGTAGAGATACAACAAATTTTATATGTTGGTTTTGTATCCTGCAACTTTACTTATTTGTTCCACCAGATTTTTGTGATGTCTTTAGGGTTGTCTATATTTAAAATCATGTTATCTGTAAATAGGAAAAATTTTATTTCTTTCTTTATAATGGCGATGCCTTTTATTTCTTTTGCCTGATTTCTCTGACTAAGACTTCTAGTACTATCTTTAATAGAAGTGGTAAAAATGAGTGTCTTTGCCTGGTTCTTTGACTTCTTAAACGAAGATCTTATAGTGTTTCACTATTCAGCATGGTGGTAGTTACGGGCATTTCATATGGCATTTATTATATTAAAATGATCATATTCCTTGTTTGGTGAGATTTTTTATCATGAGGCACTAATGAATTTAGTCAATTGTTTTTCTGAAACCATTGAGATAATCATGTATTTTTTCTTCTATTTTGTTAATGTGATGTTTCTCCATCTTAGTGCATTAAATGCTGCTATAAAAGAACATTGCAGACTGGGTGATTTACAAATAATAGAAGCATATTTAACTCATACTATGGAGTTAAGAAGTCCAAGACCAAATCATCAGTATATAGTCAAGTTTTTCATTATGTATTATCCCATGGTAGGAATGCTAAGATAGTACATGGGAGAGTGAATATGCTTCTATAAAAATCTAACTTTGTGATGACTAATCCATTCCAAAGATAATGGTATTAATTCATTCATGAGTGTGGAACCCTCATTATCTTACTACCATCTTTTAATAATGTTAAAATGGCAGGTAATTTTAAAAATATTTTTATTTCAAGTAAATATGGGAGTACATATGATTAGATTACATAGTTTGCTTCTGTAGGGTTAAAGCCCATGTTGTTGGTGTGTCTTTCACCTGAGAAGTGTGCAATATACCTGTGTGATATACTTGTTAAGTAGGAATTTACCCTTTCTCTTCCCCATACTTGAATTTCATAGAGTTTTTCTTCTCATGTGAGCATATAGATATTAATCTAACAGTTTCAGTTCCAATTTAGTATTGATTATATGTGGTGTTTGTTTTTCCATTCTTGTGATACTTCACTTAGGAGAATGGTTTCTAATCCCATACAGGTTGTTACAAAAGATACAAAATCTCCAGGTTTTTATGGCTGAATATTATTCCGTAGTATACATATATCATAATTTTTAACCTATTTGTGTATTGAAAAGCACTTGCATTATTTCCACATCTTTGTGATTGTGAATTGTGTTGCTACAAACATTCGAGTGCCAATATCTTTATGATAAAAATGTCTTTTTCTTTTTTGAGTAAATGCTTGCTAGTGAGATTTCAGGATAAAATGGTAGGTATAAATGGTAGTTTATCTCCATTTCAGGATAAATGGTAGTTCTTTGGGGAATCTCCATACTACTTTCCATAGAAGTTGTACTAGTTTGCAATCCCACTAACAGTGTATGAGTGTTCCTTTCTCTCTGCATCCACACTAGCATCTGTTGGTTGGTGACTTTAAGATGTAGGCCATTCTCACTGGGGTTAAGTACTATTTCACTGTGATTTTGATTTGCATTGTTCTGATGATTAGAGATGATGGGCATTTATCATGTATTTGTTGCATATTAGTCTATCATTATAAGAAAAGTTTCTGTTTATGTCTCTTGCCCAGTTTTTAAGGGGCTTGTTTGATCTTTTCTTGTTGATTTGCCTGAGTTCTTTGGTTATTCTGGTTATTCGCACTTTGTCAGATATGTAGCATGCAAATATCATCTCTCATTCTGTGCATTGATTTTTCTAAGGCATGAGTATGATGTATTCTTCCATCCACTAACGTCCTTTGCTATTTCTTTTCTAAGTGTTCCATACTGCATAGAGATATTTTACATGGTTTATTAAATATATTCCAAGGTATTTAAATTTATTTAATGCTAATGTGAAAGGAATTGTGTCATTGATTTGATTCTCAGCTTGACTATTGTTGGCATATATGAAGGCTACTGAATTGTGTGCATTGATTTTATATCCTAAGAATTAACCGTATTTCTTTTTAAATTCCAGGATTTTTGTGGTTGAGTCATTGGGGTTTTTCTAGATATAAGATCGTATCGTCCCCAAAGAGCAATAGTTTGACCTCCTCTATTCCCATTTGGGTAGTCTTGATATCCTTCTTTTGTCTGATTGCTTCGTTTGGACTTCCAGCATTGTGTTGAATAGTAGTGGTAACAGTGGACATCCTTGTCTGGTTCTAGTTCTAAGTGGAAAGGCTTTCAATTTTTCTATATTCAAACTGAAGTTGGCTTTGGGTTCATTGTATACAGCTTCTATCAAATGTAAGGAAAGTCCCATCTCTGTCAGTTTTCTAAAGTGCTCTTATCAAAAAAGGGTTCTAGATTTTTTCAATGCTTTTTCTGATCTACTGAGAGAATCATATGGTCTTTGTGTTTACTTCTGTTTATGTAGTGAACTATGTTTTTAGATTTGCATATGTTGAATCAGCCTTACATCCCAGGGATAAAACCCACCAGTTCATGCTGAATTACTTTTATGTTATGCAGCTGAATTCTATTTACTAAGATTTTATTAAGTTTCTTGGACCAATATCATTAAAGATATTAGTCTGTGGTTTTCTTTTTTTATGTCATTTCTTGGCTTTGGTATTAGGGTGACATTTGCTTCATAGGAGGTGTGGGGGAGGGTTTCTTCCTTCTCAATGTTGTGCAATAGATTCTGAAATAAAGGTACAAACTATTTGAAGGTTCTGTAGAATTCTGGTGTGAAATTGTCTGTTCTGTGATTCTTTTGTTGAATATTTCTTATTGTTATTTTAGTTTTGATACTTGGTATTGTTTCAAGAGATCTATTTCTTCCTGATTGAGTCTGAGGAGGTAATGTGTTTCCATGAATTTTCCCATTTCCTTCACATTTTTAAATTTCTAGATGTAGAGATTTTAGTTGTATTTAGTGATGATAATTTTTATTTCCCTAGCATCTGTTGTAATTTCTCTTTTCATTTCACATTGGGCTTATTACATATCTTACTTTTTTTGTTTCTGTTTAATTTGAGCAAAGGCTTTTTAATTTTGTTTATCTTTTCTTTTCTTTCTTT
>NW_003852512.1:4902256-4915062 GCF_000181295.1 Otolemur garnettii
TTTTTTTTTTTTTAAACCTAGAATATGACTGATCTTGGAGAATGATCTAAGAGCTCATAAGAAGAAATTATATTCAGTGATATTTGAGTGAAATTTCTAGAGTCATGTTAAAGTTCACCATTTCATTGTTTAATGTCTGTTTGGAGGATCTGTCTAGTTCTAATATTTGGGTGTTGAAGTCTTCAGCTATTATGGTGGTGTTTCTTATTTTTTCAAGATCAAGTAGAATTTGCTCTGTAAATCTAGGAGTGCCTAAGTTGAGTGTATATTTAGGATTGATATATCTTATTGTTGATGTGTTCTCTTGACCAGTATATAATGACCACCTTTGACTTTCTTTAATTTTGTTGCTTTAAAGTCAATGGTATCTGTGATGAAAATTGCAAATCCTGCTTTCTTTTGATTTACAAATTTGCATGAAACATTTTTTTCCAGCCCTTCACCCTGAGTCAGGGTGTGTTCTTGGAGGTTAGATGCACTTTCTGAAGACATAAAATACTTGAGTTGTATTCATTTATTTAATCATCCAGATCTTCATGTTCCTTTTATGACTATCTTTTCCTGATAGTTTATTTTATTTGATTCTTTACACTGGTTTCTGTACATTAGATAGTGCAGTCACCTCTTTCTGTCTTCATGGCTTGGATTTATATGGGAGAAGCTACTCACCAATTAGCTCAGCCAGAGATTCTAGGGGCTTCTACTATCTCTTTCTATCCATAAGGAAAAGAAGGCAGCCATGGTTTTTGTCTACTTTGTGTTGGGCTGTGGGTAGCTAGTGCTACAGAATCTGTCCAATCTGCCATGTCCATTCTCTAGGCATCTATATTATGCCAGATACCAGAGGTCCAAGACTGACAAGACATATCCAATTCTTTGGGAAGGCCTTTAGATGTTGAGACACTGGGTTCATAGATTAGTACTTAACCTCTCTAGGAGGAATTTGAGAAATGAAAATTTTCATCTGCTTGTTCTGTGCCACATGGGTAAGATGATCAATGCCGTGTACCAGTTCAAACTATCATTTTTTTTTCTCAAGGCATCTAAACTGTGCTAGAGATGTTAGATATCCAAGACTGGAAAAACAGATGCCAGTTCTTTGAGCAGCCACAGATAAATTAGAGTGCTGGATAAACCTATTTGCTCTTTAGGGGGTATGGGTGACAGGTGGCATTGTGTGTGTGTGTGTGTGAATTCCTTCTGTACTGAACAAGAATGGTATATGGCATCTACTAACTCAAGATGCCATTCCAATTCTTCCTCAGGTGACTGGACTATGTTAGTCCTGTTAGAGAGTTAATAATGGAGATATAAAAATTAGTCTTGTGGGGAGTCTTTTCAGATGAATGAACCATCACTTTTTTTTTTTCCTGAGTGAAGCTGAGTATTAAGGGCCTCTATTTGATTATATGGTGCTATGTTAGGATTAGCAATACTGGTAAGAGGATGTTGTAAATCCCCCTATCAGCTTCAGTGAGTCTCACTTTATAATCACCTAAAGTACAGAAACCCTTCAGTTATTTTCCAAATTTCTCACAAGGAAAATTTGTTCTTGAGTTATTGTTGAATCTGTGTTTTTGTGGATAGAAGGAAGGTTCAGGGCTTCCTATCTATCACCTTGCTGATGCTATTCATTATTTTAGTTTAATTGCACCATGGACAAAAATATGGTCTTTACTATAGTGCTTTAGAAGACCTTATGTACTGTATGTATTATTGTGTTCTGAATCATGATAATTTTTAAAATATTTCATGTATTCATAAGGGAGGATTAGGAGTTATATCCACTGTCAGAACATCATATATCTCATGTATGTATGCTTGTGTATCACTTAATTAAAACATTTGTTTAATTATGTGTCCTATAACATTAATTATTTTGTATTTACTTTTGCATTTCATGATGACAGTGATATATGCTAAAATATTCCAGTATTCTTGTTTCAGTCACTTTACATATTTAATTCCAAACACTATTCACCTTACATATTTTAGTATAACTTTACCCTGAATGTGTATAATATAGCATTTTTCACTTCATTTTCAATGAAACCTTTATTAGTTGTTATTTTTTATAACTTTTAATGTTATTCATCTTGATTTTTTTTTGAGACAAAGTCTCACACTTTCATTCTGGCTAGAGTGCCATGTTGTCATAGCTCACAGTAACCTCAAGCTCTTGGGCTCATGTGATTCTCTGGCCTCAGCTTTCCAAGTAGCTGGGACTACAGGTACCTGTCACAGCACCTGGCTAGATTTTTTTTTTTTTTTTTTTTAGTAGAGATGGGAGTTCTCTTTTGCTCAGGCTGATCTTGAACTCCTGAGCTCAAGCAATCCACTTGCTTCAGCTTCCCAAAGTGCTCGAATATCAGGCATGAGCGATCATGCCTAGATTATTCATCTTGATTCTACTTGATAGCTTTTCTTTCTTACATTGTATTTTCTTAGAAGATCCTTTTAGTCAGTATACTACTTTCAAAATTACTAAGTCAAATTTCCCATATATTTAAAAAGAGAGAGAGAGAGAGAACTTTCCAGCATTGTGTTATGTATGTATGCAAGGCATATATATATGTGCTGAGTATGCAACAGTGAGGAAAACAGACTTAGTCTCTGAAGATGCCTACAAACTATTGAGTACTCTATATAACTGTGTCAGGTAAATAATAGAGTGTTTTATGCACAACTAATAAATCTTTGATCTAGATGAATAATAAAGCATTGAGATGAAATTTTTTTAATAAGAGATTAAGAAATGGATAGGAATTAAATAAGCAAGTAGGGTAAGAAAAAGCATATTCTAGGAAGAATGAACAGAAAAGTGTAGATATGAATAAATGAGCATGGAACTTAGAATGGAATCATACAAATAATGGTTTATAAGATAAGAAAATTGATACCAAATTACCAAGGATCTTACAGTAATGTGAAAGCTTTTAATCTCATCACAGTACTATTAATGGACCCAAAGGCAGAGTCACCTGGGACAGTCAGTATATGCTAGGGTGTGTGAAAAGTTTTAAATTGGAAAGTATATAAATTATTCAAAGTATGTGTACCAGGCATAATAATTAAATCAAAAATGAATAATAAATTAATTTTGGGGAAATTTTTAAAAACAAGCAAAACTCCTAAACAACTTATGTGGTAAAATAAGGAATCACAAGTGAAATTAAAGCATATTTTGTTTTGTTTTTAACTTAAATTTTATTAAATCATAACTTTATACATTTATAGGGTACAATGTGAATGATTTGATATACAATGTGGAGTGCTTACATAAAACTAATTAACATAGCCATCACTTACTTAGTTTTGTGGTACAACATTTATAATATGCTCTTAGTTGTTTTGAAATGTACCCTTGCATTGTGTACATTAGTTGAGATCCCCCCAAGTACCCTCCCTCCCCTATCCCCTCCTTTCTTTCTGGACTATCTTTGTATTTTGTTGTTCATATGAATGTGTAAATGCTTATATATTGGTTTCATAATAGTATTGTGTACATTGGGTACTTTTGCCCCATTATGAAGATACTTTACTAAGAAGGATATGTTCCAGCTCCATCCAGGTAAACATAAAAGATGTAATGTCTCCTTCTTTTTTTGTGGCTGCATAGTATTCTATTGCAGACATATACCACAATTCTTAACCCGTTCATGGTTTGATGGGCACTTGGGCTGCTTCCATGACTTGGCAATTATGAATTGGGCTGCAATAAACATTCTGGTGCAAATGTCTTTGTTTTGAAATGATTTTTCATCATCTGGTATATACCTAGTAGAGGAATTGCAGGATCAAATGGTAGGTCAACTTTCATTTCCTTGAGAATTCTTCATACGTCTTTCCACAAAGGCTGTATTAGTTTGCAGTCTCACCAGCAGTGTAGAAGTATTCCTTTCTCTCTACATCCATGCCATCATCTATAGTTTTGGAATTTTTCGATGTGGGCTAATTTTACTGGAGTTAGATAGTATCTCAAAGTGGTTTTGGTTGCATTTCTATGATGATTAAATATGATGAGCATTTTTTCATGTGTTTATAGGCCATGTGCCTGTCACCTTCAGAGAAGTTTCTGTTCAAGTCTTTTGCCCACAAAGAAATGGGGTTGTTTGTTCTTTTCTTATTGATTATTTTGAGTTCTCTGTGGATTCTAGCTATCAGATCTTTGTCAGAAACATAACCTGGAAAAATCTGTGCTCATTCTGAGGGCTGTCTATAAAGTATATTTTGAATACGTTCAAATTGAAAGAAAAAAACAACTGATTTGGCTCAGCGCCTGTGGCTCAACTGGCTAAGGCACCAGCCACATACACCTAAGGTGGCGGGTTCGAATCCCCAGCCCGGGCCCGCGAAACAACAATGATGGCTGCAACCAAAAAATGGCCAGGCATTGTGGCGAGCACCTGTAGTCCCAGCTACTTGGGAGGCTGAGGCAGGAGACTCGCTTGAGCCCAGGAGTTGGAGGTTGCTGTGAGCATGATGCCATGGCACTCTACCCAGGGGGATAGCTTGAGGCTCCGTCTCAAAAAAAAAAAAAAACAAAAAAAAAACTGATTCAGTGCAGATAAGGCAATATTTAGAGGGGTATCTATATGTTTAAATGCTGACATATCTTAAAAAGAAAGTTCTCAAAAATAATCTAAACTTTCACTAGACAAAACTGAGAACAGAAGAAAATATTAAACCTAAAATAAGCAAATAAAAGAAATAATAAAGATAAGAGAAGAAATCAATGTAATAGAGAACAGAAATAAAATAAGAGAAAATCAATGAAACCAAAAGTGCATTATTTGAAAAGATTACCAAAATTACTAAATTTTAAGCTAGACTGACACAGGCTGTAATGTAGAAATTCTCAAAATTTGCTAAATGAAAGCAGTCAGACTTAATATAGTACATATTATATGAAATATGATGGTGTATGATATATTCAGAGAAGAAAAATCTATAAAGGTTAAAAGATTAGTTTTGCCTGTGGATAGGGGAAAATGGAATATATTAACTGAAAACTGACACAAGGACTCTTTGGGATGACAAAAATGTTCTAAAACTGAATTATTGTGATGGTTGCAAAACTATATAAATTTACTAAATATCATTGAATTGCACACTTATAATGGGTAACCTTTATAGTATATGAATTATGCTTCAATAAAACTGTCAAAGCCAAGAAATATTAGAAAACAGTTTGTGAAGATATAAAGACATTACAGATTTGAGGGGTTTGTGAGCGAGAGAAGGGAGAAGAACACTACCATAGTATCCAGGGTTCTGGATTCAATAATGGGGGGTTACAGTCTTAACATTTACTGTACTGTGGAATAAGAAGAAGAAACAAGATCCACGAGAGAAAGTAAATTTATGTTGAAAAGTTGAATTAGAAGTGCCAGAGAGATTTTCAAGCGTGTATCTGCTAGGCAATTCAGCATAAGAGGTGAAAATTATGGTAATGGTCCAAATAGCAATGCAGTTTTATGACTTTTCTTCATTAAAAAAAAAGTTTGCCACCATTTCTAAATATATAACTCTTACAGTGATTTTTTACTTTATCTTTTGTATTTCCCTAGTATCTAATATTTTGTAGTGTTTATACACAGTAGCCTATACATGTATTAAATAATGATTGCCATTTGTAACATGTGTTTTCAAACTACACAATCTCCTTCACCATGAACTTTTGGATTTTCCAAAAATTCCTGTAGGGGTTCTTATTGAAAAATTATTTCATCAATGGTAATTGAATCAATTGGAGTGGCTGAGTTTGCTCAGAGCAAAATGAGAAGTGGTAATAGATTAAAAGGCTGAGAAATATAAAAACATTATTGATGAGCTTATAAGAGTAGTTTCAGAGAACTGGGACCAACAGAGTCTCAATTACAGTGAGAAGTTGGCTGTGGAATGATTTGCGCCTAAAGCACAGGAAAGATGCAGGCCAGTAGAGGCTGTGATTTGGGGGAAGGCAAAGGTTAAAATGAAATAATAATAACATATTTATATGTAGCTATAACAGATCAATGATGTAACTGGAGATAAAAAATAGTGGTTATTTAAAAATTTAATTTCCTTAGAAGATGAAAAATGAAAGATATTCAGGTCATAATTAAGAGCAGACGTTCCTCCATTATAGCCAGAAGAAAGGAGGAAAGAATAGCTATTGTGCACACAATATTCACACTTGCTCATGTGTGCTCAACGCCAATCTCCTCATTTTTCTCTAATTAAAACATTTTGGAATATGAGCCTCGTTACATAAAGTTGCAATTATTTCTAAACTATTTTGCTCGTTTTCAAGGATATATATATGTGTACATAAATCCCATAAACATCAATTGTGTTGTGGGTCAATACAGACATTTTTCTCTGCCAAATAACCTCTGACCTATAGCTCTAAAGAAGTTACCTGAAAATTTCATCTTTTCCATTTATGAAACCAGACCAAGGTAAAAATATTAGTGATTCATTTGTCTGTGTGGTTACTGGTTTAACACTCCATCTTCTTTAGAGAGCTGAGGTCAAGGAATACAGTGCAAGTGGGTTGGGCCTTATATCTCTTATGATTTATTCTTGCCTCCTGTCCCTACCCATCCAAGCTTAGAGCTACCAGCGAAATCTCAAGAACTTCATTATTTACTTACTACATAAAAGTATTATATGGCAATAAAAAGCTGGAGAGTCTGGACAGAGGGATCCTCTCTCCTTTTGGTGTATGTTGTATTATACCTGGTTGGTATGTGTATTATGTGAAGTTCAGTTAGTATGAACATGTGACTTTTCCTAGATTCTGTGGAGGATTGTTTTGTTTTCTTTGGTTACTGCCACAAAAGGGAGGCTTTCAGCAGGCCATCATGTTGCCATCTTTCCTAGAAGTTCTAGAGAAAACCTTAAGGCCATGATCAATGTTTTTCTATTTCCCTCCTACCCAGAACATCACTCAATCCAAATAATGGTCAAGATTCAGCATGGTAGGAAAGATTTTGGCATGGTGTCTATTACATTTACATAATGATACACTTGAGTAAATGTTTATTTGTATAGGGTCATTTCTTACATACAGTAATTAAGGAAGGTAGGTCACTCAGGGTATCTTTGTGTATTTAAGGCATCTTTATAAGAGGCTACAGAATGAATGAAATATGTAAAAGTTAGCTTAATTTTCAGTAAAAATACCTCACACACATATGGTATATAGTGTCCTATTTAATATGTTCTTGCCCTACTAGCTAAGAAAGTTATTACAAGAAAAGTGTATAGAACATTATGAACTAGACTCTGTTCAAAGCACTTTAAAAGTATTATCTGATTGAATTCTTCCAAAAAGCTAGTGTCGGTTTCTATTATTATCTGTATTTTAGAGACAAGGGACTGAAGGACTGAGATCACAGTCAACTTGCTTAAGGTTGCAAGCTTATCTATGTTTAGAAGCCAAGACCTAGAACTAACAGCTTTGACCATTATAACAACATTATTACCTCATATGAGATTCACAGCAGTAGTGTGAGGTAAGCAAGACTTATTATCTAGATTCTCCAGATGATATAATTAAAGTTACGATTGGTTACAGACTTGTCTAAGATGACCAGATTTTAACATTGGTAAGCGGGACACCATTGACGGGGGTGGGGGTTGGGGGTGGTGGTTTCTTAATTAAAAATTTGGTAAATATGGAGCAACAAAAATTTTCATAGAACACAAAAATAGTATTGTAATATATATTTTTTAAATTTCAACATAAGTACAATTTACAAATATAATACATTAAAAAATTATGTATAGTATTATTTTATTCTTTGACATATTTCTCATTTGAGTGAATTTCTTTTAGTAGACTGCTATTGTTGTTTAAAAGGTCATGAAATTTTTCACAAGAATTTGTTAAATTATATTTCACACATAACATGGCTTTCAAAGTCTCAACACCTAATTGTGATTTTTCTGATGTCCATGCTTTATTTATCATAGAAAAAGTACGTTCAATCACAGCATTAGTTTCTGGTAAGGACAGCGTGTATCCCACAATTTTTAGTGCATTATTGTGTGGAACGTGGTTTGTTTCAAAATGATGAAATATTTCTAACCATTTGTTCTCTATTGTGATTTTTGCTGATGCCCAAGATTTAACCTTTTCCTTATCAATATATTTTTTCCATAATGATGCCTTGTAAGTCATAAGTGTCACTTTCAAGGCTGGTGCTAGACTTTTTGCCACCACTATAAAATATAAATAATATGAGTACTGTCTGCTAAATTCATGAAATAAATAAATAAACTACTTACCTAAATTATCTGAATAGCTGATTTGTTGACATCATTTGTTTAACTAGCACGCAGTACTATGTGTATCATCTGAGAGACAGTTACAAAATGTTTTCATCCTTGCCAATGCCAAAAAATGCCATTGTTCATTAAATCCAAACAATGGTGGTCAAATTTTAACAACTTCTCAACAATGTGAACTTTGATAAGCAGTTCTCAATAATCAGTTCTCAACAATTATTTATTATTATTAAAGTTTAACATTATAAAATTAACAAAAATAATATAAAACTCATATCCTGGAGAAATAGCCACATGGCAGCCAAAAATTGTATATTACCTTCTGTTCTGCCACCATTCCCTAGCTTGTCATGCATTCTTTCCAAAAATTGGGACTTTTTTGAAACGGTGCAAGACGCAGGACAAATTGTTAAAAATCAGGACTACATGTGGTCACCTTAGATAACACACTAGGAGCAAAAAAATCTGGGAATAAAACTCAGGTCTTCTGGGAAGTCCATTGTTTTTTATATTTTATTACATTTACCCTTTTCTATGTCCTGCATTTTGATTCATCTAGAGAGCACTACTCTGTTAAGGAAGATTAGTTGCTAAGTAGGAATAGTGCTGCTACATAATGCCAGTACATCTCTCACGGGGTTGGTTGTGAGTTTTAAATTAGATAAAGGCCACAAATTCCTCCCATAATCTCTTATGCTTAAAAAGTACTTCCTAAGTGGAGTACAGCTCCTTAAACTTTTTTGTACCAATGATTTATCTTCTTTTTTTCAGTCCTTTGTTTTGATTCTTTTTATTCAAGAGCAACCAGTATCTCTGTTGACCTTCATATCTTTGCCCCATCTCTTAATCAGTTCTACTTTTCTTATCTTTCTACATTCACTGAGTGCTGCATTAAATTTCCTGCATGAAGTCTGCCAGTCTTTGAATGAAAAAGTTTAGGATAAACACTAATAAAAAGACAAAGCTTGTGAGCCTTGATAAAATAGGACATCAATGACAGGAATTGTAAGAAATTCCCATGAGTGACGGTGAGCAAAGTTCAGAGCTAAGGTGAATACTAATTAGATCTATAAATTTATGTTAGAAATGAGGCAATAAGAACAAAATAATCAACTTCTCCAATTAATACATTATGTAGGGCACCCATACAGTAAAGATGGCAGTTCTACTTTTCATATTTAAGCCTGAAGTTTAGATGCTGCCTATGATGGTTACCTATGATGGTTAATTTTATATGTCAACTTGACTAGGTCACTGAGTGCCTAGATATTTAGTTTAATATTATAGTGTGTGTGTGTGTGTGTGTGTGTGTGCGCGCGCGCGCGCGTGCACGCATGCTTGTGGGTGTGCAGGTGTTTCTGGAAGAGATCAATATTTGAATGTGTGGAATGACTAAAGCAGATTGCCTTCCTCGATGTAAGTGAGCACCATCCAATCAATTGAAGGCCTAAATAGCACAAAAAAACATATGGGGAAAATTCTTTCTCTGCCTGATTGATTGAGCAGGGGCATTAGTCTTCTCCTGTCCTCAGACAAGGACTTATATACCATTGGTTCTTCTGGCTCTCTAGCTTGTACACAGAAGGTCATGGTGATACAAGATTCCACCACTCAGGGCTGGACAGGAATTCCCCCACTCTTTAGGCCTGGGTCAGCTCAGAAATCAGACACTTACTTCCACACATAAACAGATTGCTTTTTCCAGGGCACACCCTCTTGGCTCTAACAAGATTATGAACAAAGCAGCCTGAGATGGTTTTCTGGGTACTTCTACCTTGAGTAGGGAGCACATACCCTAATCCTTTCTCTGAGATAAAAACTGCAAAGACCTAATAACCTTGCCCCAGGGGAGGGACTGTGTTCAACTTTGAAAGGACATTTTTCCACCTACCCAATCCTAGCCAAAATGTAATTCTCCAGACAATATATACCCCCTAGACCAGTGGTTCTCAACCTTCCTAATACCTAATGCCTCATGTTGTGGTGACTCCCAACCATAAAATTATTTTGTTGCTACTTCATAACTATAATTTTGCTACTGTTATGAATCATGATGTAAATATCTCACATGCAGGATAGCCTTAAGTGACCCCTGTGAAAGGGTCATTCAACCCCCAAAAGGGGTTGCAAGGGACAGGTTGAGAACCGCTGCCCTAGACAAAGGACATGTGAGAGTTTTCCAACTTGGGTCTTCCCCTTTGCCAAAGGCTCTGTTTATTTTTCTACTGCTTCTGTATTACTTTCTGTCTAATAAAAATCCTGTCTTACCTCTGATCCATAGTCCGTGGGTTCATTCTTCAAATCCCCAAGACCAAGGACCTAATGAGGAAGAAATTCTGGTATCAATGGGATTTCTCAGCCTCTATAATTATAGGAGTCAATGTATTTTCTTATATACATATACATGTGTATATAAATGGATATACGTATATGATATGCATATACATACACATCTATGTTTATCTCTGATTTGTTCCATTTTTCCTGGAGACCCTTGACCTATGCTGGACCTAAATTTGGGGGATTTTTAAAAATAATTTGGGGTTTATAGTTGTAGATGTATTGTACCAGTCATACATACAGAATGTCAATTAGGAATATATTTAGTGCTGGCCCACTTTAACATGCATTAATTGAAATTCATAAATAATACAGTGAAACAGCAAAGCTATCATAATCTCTATTTTATCAGGAGGAACAATAAAAATCCAGACAGTTTAAATAATTAGCTTCAGGCCATTCACCAGATAAGTGGTGGAATATGATTTAAATTTGTTTGTCTGACTCCAAATTCCTTCTCTTTTTCATTTTCCCATACTGCCACAATGCCTCACTAAAAGACAAACAAACAAAACCATGATGGCTTTTTAATGAATAAATCAATTAATAATTTATAGTGGCAACATGCAGAAGACTCAGAATATTTGGTTTTGGTGTTAGTGATTTTTATTTGAGGTCCTTCTTGTTTTCCTGGTGGAACATTCAGGCTGGGGTAACCTTAATAGATTCTGCCTTGATATTAACAGTCTGCACTCCCTTGCATCTGTGTTGTACTCAGCCCATGGTCTAACAAACCTGTGGCTTGTTGTGGTTGTGACCCTTTTTAAAGCAACCTTGCAGAACAACAAACAGGTACCTTGAGAAAAGCTACAAATGTAGAAGCACTTCTGGTATTTCCTTTCCAATTTCTCTATACACTATTCTTTAACAGGTTCAGCAACAAAAAATACTTAACAAATAGTCTGTCAGTTTTTTTTTTTTTCTTCCCACCTTCAAACTTCCACTTTATGGGATCCTGATAAGGGCAAACAAGGGATTATTTGGGTACATAACTGGGGAGTATCACTCATTTCTTATTTTCTCTAAAGTAAATTATAGGGATTTGAATCCATTTGCTTTTTTTTTTTTTGCTAGGATATCTATTTTCTGTTCTTTGTCCAAAATGTAGAAACAGAAGTATGGTAACTTCAGAAATGGTATCTTAGTTTAAAATAACTTATATCAAGAACAATAGTTAGAGAAGGTTGTTGTTGAGCTACGTGTCTGTGTATGTGCATTGTGGGTGTGGATACACTTATATGGAAGAGCTCTTTCCACTTAACCACTGAGAGTCCTTTTGTGGAAGGGACACCTGGGTACTCAATTCTGTCATTAAAGACACGGGCTAGCCAGAAATACAGAGTTGGAGGATCTTTCAACCTTTTGCTGGTCTCTTTTTCTGGAAGTGTGATTATTTCAATGGTGTGGCCTGTGCTGGAAGTATCATTGCATTTCTGGCACCTGACACATATATTTGACAAGATAGGTGTTCATTATTTCTAAAATAAAGGAATGAATAAATCTATAAAGGGAATGCATAGATAGATGTATTAGTGAATAATAAATGAGTTAAAACAATATTAAGAGTAGAAACTAGGATAGATGGAAAGTAGCAAGTAATAAACTGGGCTAAGCTCATGATTCCTAAAGAGTCATGGAAATAAAGCCCTTTGGTTTTCTCTAAGAGGATACTCAGAAAGTATAATATAGCCATCTTAAAAAATTACACTCCTTACTCACGTAGTAAAATAATCTCTACATTTACCATCTCTCTCTTCACAATGTTGCTGAAATTATTATAAAGAAAGAAACACTGCACAGCCAAGAACACAGTAAATAAAGTAGGTAGACAGCCCTCAGAATGGGAGAAGATATTTGTTGGTTATGTCTCTGACAAAGGTTTAATAACCAGAATCCATACCAAACTCAAACATATTAGCAAGAAAAAAAACAAGCGATCCCGTCTCAGGGTGGGCAAGGGACTTGAATAGAAATTTCACTAAAGAAGATAGGTGCATAGCCTACAGATATATGAAAAAAATGTTCACCATCTTTAATCATCAGAGAAATGCAAATTAAAACTGCTTTGAGATATCACCTAACTCCAGTAAGATTAGCCCATATCACAAAATCCCAAAACCAGAGATGTTGGCATAGATATGGAGAAAAGGGAACACTTCTACACTGCTGGTGGGAATGCAAATTAATTC
>NW_003852512.1:4915529-4919228 GCF_000181295.1 Otolemur garnettii
TCACCTCTATGGTTTATCCTACAAGGGTACAAGTGAATCTTTCTAAAAGCAGAGTATGAATGTCTTAACTCAATAACTAAGAAAATGACATGAAGGCTACATTAACTAGTTTGATGCAAGTATTTCAAAATGTATATGAAAAAAGAAAGAAAGAAACATTGCATAGGACATAAGGATAAAGAAAATGATAAAAGTGACAATAGCAAAAAAGAGATTTCAACATTGATTTATTTTGCAAATATGTCCTGTTTCTTTGCTATGTGGTAGGTGCTCTTTTAAGCTTTGAGGATAAATCAGTGAGCCCAATAGACAAAATCTGTTGCCATCATATACCTGATATCCCAGTGACAACAGCACATTTTCAAAAGAAACTTGAAAGTGATAGAAGGGTAGTGACTGATTTAGCAAAATAATGGAAGTTATAATAGAAAAACAGCAACTTAGGGAAGACATAAAAAGAAGCAATGTGATTTGCCACACAGAAGCTAAAATAGCTCAGGTCTTGAAATATTAGATACTGAAGAAGAAATAAAAGAGAAAATGGAATAAAAACAGAGGGAATTGTTGAAAGTCTGTGTTTAGAGATGGTGGACATCCAGATATCCACTCCCAGCATCCATTGCAACTATCTGCTAACTCTCCCTGCCCCCAGATAAGAGACTAATGGTTTTCGTTTTGCATGCTTAACTTGAGAAGTTGTGGACTTTGAGACACCTGGCACAGTGGGGTTTAGTGGTAGATCAAGAGTGAACAACAAAACGATCAAGTGAAAATGTGCAGTTGGAAATTCCAAATTCTCTGCCCTTTCTCTCCTCCCAAAATACCAAGTTAAGACACACCACTATACTATTAGTGCATTATTCTCTTGAGAAACTGTCTGACCTTCTAAAAAGTATCTGCAGATACTGATATGCAATGGTACCTCAAAAAGGAGAGAGCAAAGCTTTCAATGAGTGGTTTGACTTTAGTCCAAATGTGACTAGGCTAGAGGCAACCTAAAGATTATCAGACATGTCAGAAATCCAAAGATGGTGTAGGAAACCGATTGAAAGAGTAGACAGAGGAAACAGAGAGGTGGGGATTTTTAAAGAGAGAGTGGTACTGAAATTAAGTGACTCAGGACTCCAGATTTAAAGGATTCACCAAAATACTCATACCAGAAGCCTTATTCCTGCAAATTCTGGGATAGTGGTTGATAAGGACGAGATCCCCAGCTTTGCTATCTTTTATAAAATCCAATAAGCACAGATTGAACTCAAAACAACAGTCATAGCTATTGATGTGCATTTTCCCTGCTTGCATTTAGGTCATGTAGGTTCATGCACAAAGTCACATAAATACAGACGGTGCCAAAAAAAAAAAAAATGCCTACACATTTTAAGAAAGGACAAACTGTATTAAAATTGTAATACTCAATTTATACTGTTAATAAAAGATGAATGCAAGTCACATTTGCCTTTTGCATTTGCAAGAGGTGCTCACAGTGGTGACAGTCAGCATCCAGACACTTCTGATTTCAGCCAACTAACTCCTTGAGCAATGTTGACCAAAGTGTCCTTGTGTGTTGCTGTGCGTGCTGTTTCAATTGCTTCCTGAAGTACCACTAGTGTAGCCAGTTTTCTATGGTCACCACATCCTTTAAAGTTCCCCATACTTCACAACATTCTTTTTCTTTTTAAATAACAAACATTTATTGCTCACCGTTCTGGAGGCTGGGAAGACCAATATCCAAGTGCCAGCATATTTGGCCTCTGATAAAAGTCCACATCCTACTTCATAGAAGGCTGTCTTCTCGCCATGGCCTCACATGATAGAGTGAGTGAAGGAGCACTCTGGGGTCTCTTTTCTGACACAACTCCATTCATAAAGGCTCCATTTCCCCAACCTAATCACTTTCTAAAGATCCCCCCTTTTTCACATACCACTTCAAAGTGATCTTGCTCTCCTCAAATGACAGTTATTTCTGTTGAATGATGATCCTAGCATTCATTTAGTTAATGACATCTTTTGAGTGAACATCATACTACACAAGGCTACTATAATTCAATTGAACTTTGGAAATTAATACATAGATAACATCTCTTAAAATGTGTATACTTTTTTTGACATACCTGGTATATTTTAGTGCCATGATGGAACATATGGAAAACCAAGGCCAGAAGTGTAGAGCTCTTTTTTCCAAGTCTAGGATTCACAGAAAGCCTATTTCTTTTTCCTCATACTTTGTGAAATATGTAAAAGCAAGAAAAATTAAGTTCTTTTCATGATCAGCCTGTAAAATATTTAAGAAGCCTCTTTTGTGTAAATGTGCATCTTTAGCCTTCTAAAAGTTTTTATCTTTTTAAATGATGTTCATATCTTATGTAGGTCTTTTTTTGTGGAACAAATGATGAAACTTGAAGGCCAAGCTAAATTTGATTACTAGTCAGGAATCAGAACCAAATGACAGGGGGAAGATAGCTTCTAGGTACTTGTTTAAAGAGTTAGTTATATAAAATCATTATAAACTTATTCCTGGGAGCAAATGGGGCAGCCTGATAAGGCAGGGGGGAAAAAAGGTTACAGATATTCTACATTTTTAAAATTCATCTGATGGTTTCCTATGACTCATCTAAAGCTGTATCTGCTCTGACAAGAGAAGGGAAAGGAGGACTCCCATGTGGCTACTTGGTTTGACTTGTCTACTAATTTTCTCTTCCCTTGGGAACCAGAACTGTTTTCTGAGTTGATGGTAATAAAGTGTTGGAGAGACTAACTTGAAAATTAGTGATGACAATCTTCTATCCTTAAAAATATCATCCCTTAGTGGCATGAGAAAGAGCTAGAATAAAATCTAGGACTATGGCAGAAGATAAGTGAACAGGACCCAATGCGGGTCATCCCCTGCCCAGAGCTCTCAATGCTTCTCACCTTGGGAATGGACTGTTCTACCCTAGTCCCTGCTATGTTGGGTAGCATTGGATCTTAGAAGTCAACCGGACAAAATTCCTTCTTTACAATTAGGGTAACTAAAATATAGAGAGGCACAAGACTTCCTGAATGGTAATTGTGGAACCAGAATTCAAAACCTCATCAGTCGTTCCTTAGACATGTACAAACCTTCTCGTACATCATTTGGAGGTATATATAAGGTATACTTGGAGTACAGGGAAAGGAGAGCTTATGTTTCACTGAAGGGAAGTCACTCAGTGAAGCTAACACGTGACAGGTGAAAATAAGCAAAGTAGGTAGAGAGCAAGAAAGGCGTTGCAGGTGGAGGGAAGAGCATGTGCCAAGTCATGAGGCAGGTGAGACCCAAAAGTGACCTCAGAGATCATATTACCCTCGTACTTGAGTCTCAAGAAAAAATAGGTCCCTATGCTGTGCCAGGTATTGAGAGTACAAAGTCCATGTCTTTCAAAAGCACACAGTGTAATGTGAAAGTAATAATTTGGTATTCGCCCACCAGTGTGTCTGTTTTGTTTCTCTTTGGTAAACAGCTCGGAGAGCAAGGACTACTGATGGCAAGATTGATATCTTCGTATTTTTACCGCAAGATAAATTTTCCAAAATACATTCATTCATTACATTGTATTTATATTTTACTGCCAATTCTTGAGGTCAGTATTCTACTTTTGGGTTTTTTTTAAATTTAAATTTTATTTGTATTTTACTGTTTGATTCCAGGTTAATGTGAGGGTACAGAAAACGAGGTTACAG
>NW_003852512.1:4919945-4922485 GCF_000181295.1 Otolemur garnettii
GAGGCAGACTTATTCCAAATTCTTCACTTTCTGATTAATGATGTGAATAGCGTGGCTCTAGGCTGTGTTCTTTTATCTGACCATTCCACAGACTCACTTTCAATTGACCTTCAGGAAGCATTAGGCAGCTTTTTGGCAAAGTTACTTTAGTAATGGAAATTGAAAAAAGAAGTTATAATTTGTGAATTTAAAACTATGTAGGAAGTTCAAACATACATAATCACATGAGGACTCCGGATTTCTAACACAGATACATAGGCCTTCTTTAATTTTTTATTGATTGCCATCCTTTTTTTTTTTCTACCAGAAATTACCATTAATTACAAAAATAAACTAACTGCCAAATTTTTCATTAAAGATAAATGCAAAATGGGAAGAATATGTGGATAAATTGTTCCCTACCTCATTGAGATTGAAAGAAACATTTAGACTCTGGAGAGAAGAGTGAGAAAAGTGTATATTATAGAGTTATATGTTTTAATAACTTCACCTCATTCTATTAAGCTTCTAACCTCATTGGAATCATAAAAGGTTAATATTGAGATGAACCCTTAGAACATAAATTAGGTATTGCCATTACTTTCCCCCAAATGGGCCTTAAGCTATGTAACACTTGATCAGCAGGAATTTCCTTTTTTATTAAAGAAATGAAGATACACTGCATTGAATTATATTATTGAGAATGCCTAAATTTTATCATTATCCTACAAGTGCTTAAAATTGCTATTACAGTTTTCTGTAGGCCAAATCCCATGTCCCAGTGGACCCCTGCAGAGTGTTATGGAGTACTAGTAAGGAATGCATTTCAATTGCTCACAAAGTATACTTGTATAGTCATATTGAGTATTTTCACTAGGAAACGAAGTATTTTATTTTTACACTATTTATAAAGATGGATCAATCTGAATTGGTGTGCTGAAATTTCAGGCCACAAATCCAAACTGAGGCATCATCAAAAATAATCCTCACTTATGTCCTTTTTGTGACATTAAAATGCACTAAGTTATCTACCACTTCTTGTTCTTTGGGTGGCTTCATTTATCAATATTAGATATCACTACTTCACATTTGCTATTTGTCAAGTTTAAAACTGAAATGTGTCTGATAAAAATAGTTGTATATTCTTGGCAAAGGCATGGCACTTTTGGATTGCTGTCAATATTATCAACATCTTCTAATAAGAGACCTCCAAGTGGTAAATAATTAAATTGTAGCTTTAGCATGGGCAAAACGATTTCACACAAGTCTTTCCCAGCATATTATGTTTCCACAAATAGTTAAATTTAATTCATAGATTTTAAACATTATTTTTTCCTCAGGATCTGAGCTATGATAAAATTCTTAAATTTGAAATATATTAGAAACTCTGTAAGTTGACTACCAAAGGGACTACAGCAAACTGGTCAACATAAAGAACTAGTTCTACTATACTGACACGTACATGTGATACATGTCCACTCTATGAAGATTAGGTCAACGTAAGGAGGTGGTTGGTATAGGGAGGTGATCAGCTATGGAGGTTCTACTTCATAGAAATTTTAACTATTTAAATTTGTGACAGAACGATTTAACAGTATATAGTATTGATATAAGTTCCTAGAACAGTGACATCTAATCTAAAACTTATTTTTCTTTTAAAGCTTCCTTTCAATGTTTCATTAATGGTTTTGCAAATATACTAATTTTATCATCATCTCTAAATCTAGAAACAATTATTGATGATTGTGATGAGTCAAATTTCCTATCAAAATACTAGGGAAAAGAATAAACAAGAATTAAATTATACAAATGATGTGCTTTGTCAAAACAAATACATTGAATTCAAAGTAATGCTATGTTTGAGAAATGCTCTGCAGCTTATAAAGAACTTTTACATTTGAACCCATTTCATCCTGGATATTGAGAGGACCAGAATATTATTTAGCTATAAAATGAGGATAATCACTTAAAATAAAATATAGAGATGAATGATGTACCATTTATAAGTTATCTATTGTAAACACTGGTACACAGTAGATGCTCGACATGTATTTGATGAAATGAATTTCCTCATTTTATTCTGTATGGACATTATAATTCAATTTGTTTAAGTGACTTGATCAAGGTCATATAGATATTAATGATAGTTGTGTTATTAGAAGCCAAGTTTTGCTGATGCAGCTGAATTTTATCTAAATATGAAGATTTGAATGTCTATTATTAGTTCTGTTCCTATGAGATCATTTTAATCAATGTGACTTGGACTTACTAACTTCATTTTAGTTAATTTTGTTGGCAATGGATTCCAGAGAAAAAATAAATTAGAACATATTTCAAAATTGCTATGACCTAACCATGCAATACCTTCAAATCACAAATTTGACCTCTATCACCTGGCACTGTAGTGTGGAGTGAGTAGAAAGAACAGATTATTATAGTAATAGCTAATTTATCACTTATATTGTACTAGGTACATAAGTGATTTGCATGGGTCATCTCCCTTAATCTCATTATCTTAACAAGTCCACTTCCATTATTATCTTTATGAACAGAAAAAAAAA
>NW_003852512.1:4925098-4929127 GCF_000181295.1 Otolemur garnettii
CTGAACAGAATGAATGAGGTTTATTTTAATTAGCTGCTTGAATGAAAAAATGAGCAGATTTCTTTGAGACTGTCTTGATTTTAGCCCTTGAAATCCCACCTACTAGGCAATTTTTACTCTGGTATGTGAAAAGTCCCAGGACATCATGGTAACAGTAGAATGATGATTACCAAAGGCTGAGAAGTGTGATGGGGGAGGAACGAAATGTTGGTTAATGTGTGCAAAAATTTAATTTGACCCTAGGATTAAGGTCTAGTATTCAGTAGCAAAATTGGAAAATCATAGTTAAAAAATAATTTATTGTATATTTCAAAATAGCTAAGAGAAATGGATTTGAAATGCTCCCAACAGAAAGAAATGACAAATGTTTGAGGTTCTTAATTTCCCAGTTACTCCGATTTGACAATTGTACATCGTATGCTTATTTTAAAATATCACATATGACCTATAAATATGTGCAACTCTTCTGGATCCAAAAAAATCATAAAGGGAGAAAACGTTTTTATCTGGTCAGTGTTCTGTAGGAGTTGCCAGCAGCACTAACAAAAAGGGTCTGATTTGTTTACTTGTGGCATTAAGACTTTCTTAATGAAAGTTTTTGTTTTCCCCAAATGTGCTAAAACACTTGATGAATATATTTTTTTAAGTTTATATAAATGGAATTCCTACTTAGACCTCTGCTTATGAGACGGCTATCACTATGGCGGCTTACAAAAAATGTGTTAAAATGTTTGCTTTCCATAAAGTAATATTTTCAATGTGCGGCAGAAGAAACATCTTCTTCTTTAATTTGTAAACATAGTAAGGGTAAAAGGAGAGGAAAAAAGAAACATGTAAGTAAAACAGCATGTAATGTTATTTCTCTAAGATTGTTTTGAGCTTTGCTGAGGTCATAAGTTACCTGGAAAGGGATGAACTGACTGAACATAGGTCAATGTTCAATGTTATGTGTAGATTTCAATGTAAACACGTATTTGGAAATGAGCCTGCTTTTAAATGTAAAATAATATCAACACACGTGAGCAGTTAACAAGACCGCCTCAATTTATTAAAACTGTACATCATTTCTAATTGAAATATTTCAAATTGAATAAATATTTCAAATTTTAATTACCTCTATGTGTTATAAGCATTTCCTTGAGAAAGAGAAGTTTAAATTCTGATCAATTGTACTGTTCTTTGAAGTATTTCAAAATGATAGACATCTTACACATAGATAACATATCTAATGAATGTGCAACGGTTCTCTTTGACTAATAGCTTGCCTACCAAAATAAGCCCATAGATACAAAGTGGATAGATATTAATCCTACAACTCTGAATATGTTTTCTCACTAGTAAGTAAAATCTTAAGTACCCCCTGCTCAACCATATTTTGAGAGGCTAGTTAGCATGATGCTGTCACCTTGCGCTGACAACATATTGTCAGTGTAATATGAGCTCAATAAGAGCAGAGCTCTAAGTCAAAATTAATATTATGTTTGGCTGTTTTCAATTTTACTAATATTTAAAGGAAAAGATACATGTCCTAAAGACTACAGGCTGTTCAGACATGTAAATGGAAACAAAAAAGTAAAAACATCATGGTACAGAAAAAAGCATGTCATCATTATTTATATTAAATATAGGTAGCATGTATAATCCTCTCATATTTAGTTTTCTTTTTTAGAAGTCTTTCAAATGTCTGACTTAACCATTCCACATTATATACATATGTCAGACCATAACATTATGTCCCATAAATATATACAATTAGTATTTGTTAATTAAAAATAATATTAGTAATAAATAATAAAGCTACACGGAGAAACAAAGAATCTGCAACAACATACAACATTTAAATATTCAAAAGAATATTAAAAAGAATTAAAATGACTTTTATCAGAAGAATCAATATATATTATGAAAGTATCATAACTTTCTCATGCCTATAATTTAAATTCGTATAAGTTATTACTTATTGTACTGATAAATAGACAATTGTCTAGTGTAAATTATAGCATTTACATAACAAAAGGAAAATATCAAATTGTGTATAATTTCAAAATTTTTTTTCATATTTTATATTGGAGTAATAACACATATATGGACAATTTTAATATAGTGTATATTGTTATGCATTTGCTCTAGTATGCCTATATCCCAGGTTTGTTCTCTAGAAAGCTGATCACACTATGTGCCACTCAGTTCTAATAATCTGCCTTAATGATTCTGGGGCACAGTTTTCATAGTATAGACTGGAAGACAAGGAGCCAAGCTACTCCATTTCATGAGAAATGAAGTGTTTTGGCAGGAAAACAGTCTGACTTCACAAGTAATTTTGATCATAGGAACTTCAGAAGAAAAAATGTTGTAACTTTATATCGCTAAGAATTTTTATTGTTTTAGCATGATCCCTCCGTGTATGGTACATATACACTCGCTTTGTCAAAAATCACAGGAATTTTATTCCGTAGCTGAGGGATTTGATGAGGACATAGGGGATGGACAAAAGAAAGATGAGCAAGGTTTGTCTTCCCATTTGGTAGCTTACTCCTGCCTCAGACACATCATATAGACAAGACCCCTTATGGCCAGTTGCAGAGATAGGAAGTCACAGAGCTTTTCATATGCTCACTCTTTGAAAAATATTCTGTTAAGAGCATTATTTATTGACATTAGAAGGGGCTCCCAAAGACCCCCAAAGAGGGGCTCCCAATTTTCAGCACCAAAATGTTAGGTCTGTCTGGGTCTTCTCTGGTCCCTCAGTGCCCAGTGTCAAGAATGAGTACTGGTACCGAGTTGAGCCTGTGATGGAGTATCACGGATACAAAGCAATCCCGCACACATCAGTTTATTACAGAAAAGAGGAAAGCTATGCGAAGTGAAAGTGGTGAAGGAAGCCACACAAAGTGACGTGAGGTGAAAATATGTCCCAGAGGGAGAGGAATACGTCAGTCTCCAAGAGTGGAGAAAGACCCCAAAATTGAAGTCTGAGCACGCACTGCATTTTATATATGGTCACTATTTGTCCTACCTTTCTCTTAGTAGGACCAGTTGTAGTTTCCTGCTTTTGGGATAATTGACAGGTTGGGGTTATATGACCAATTACATTGTTAAGGTTACCAAATAAAATACAAAATGCACAATTAAATTTGAATTTCAGATAAACATCAGAATGTTTTATTATGTTACTAATATTGCATAATACATACATATGATATTTTTTCATTATTTGTCTGAAATTCAAACGAATGGGTAGTCCCATATTATGCTAAATCTGGCAAAAAACTCACAGTGCAAATTTTCAAGACTCTAACTAGGATATATACTCAATAATGTAATTGTTATGTCATGGGAAGTAAGTGTGTTCAATTTATTTCCAAATTGGTTGAAATGATTTACGTATTTATTTGCAGTTGTATGAGAGTTCTCATCACCTGGTATCTTTGCTCACACATAGAAGAGTCAGACTTTTAAACTTTGCCAACTTTATGAATGTAAAATTATAAATCATTGTGCTTTTACTTGTAATTTCCCACATCACTAATGAAGATGATTTTCTTTCAAGTGATTGTGGATGGATGATTTGTATTTCTTCTTCAGAGAAATACCCATTTTTGTGTTGTGCCTCTTTTTTTCTATTGTGATGTTTGTCATTGTCAGAATTTAGAGAATTTCATCACCTATTTTGGATACAAAAACTGTAGGTTTTATATTTTGCATATGTGGGCCCTCCCAGTTTGAGGCTTTTCTTTTTGAATTCACATTAATTTTTGTCGATCATATATGTATACATGGCTTCTGAGATCTTTACTGAGTGCCATTGTTTTAATCACCTATCCCTAGGCTTATTATAGCTCTATAAAAATATTGAATTATTTTGTAGGGCATGTCACTCGGGTACTCTGAGAATTGATGTAAGGTAAATACATGAGTCCTTTTTTTTAATATTCTATGTGTTTTAAAATGTACATCATCTAGCTGATGGGTGTATTGTTCTATACTTATGACCACTAGATAAAAGATACTACTTATGCTATTCAAATT
>NW_003852512.1:4929536-4932013 GCF_000181295.1 Otolemur garnettii
TGTTTAAATTGGCTATTGTTTGTAATACACATTGGTTATGATTAGTAATATATATACAGAGGCTGCCAAAAAACTATGCACATTTTAAGAAAGGAAGAGCTGTATAAAAAGTATAATACTCAATGTATACCTGTAACAAAAGATGACTACAAGTCATGTTTGAGCACCTCCTGTAATTGCAGAAGCCATACATGACTTGAATATTGTGTTCATCTTTTGTTATCAGTATATATCATTACAATTTCAAGGCAATTTTTTCTTTCTTAAAATGTGTATACATTTTTGGCACCCTCTAGATATATTCCTACCTTCATTTTATGTTGAAATGTACATATTTATGGGTTACAATGTGATGTTCTAAAACATGGTACACACTGTGTAATGATCAAGTCGTGAAAATTGGCATTTGATTTATTTCTATCATCTAATTCAGTATTTTCAATTTGTCTTGTTTTTGCTAGTTTTGATTTTCTTCCTTACTTGACTGCTTTTGATTTGACTGTGATTCCTTACCCAATTCCATTTTTAATTATATTGGTTTCAAAGTGATCCATTTTGTTTTAATTATGACTAGTTCATCTAGAAAACTTAATGTGTTTATACGATATAAAAAAAATTTAACATTAGTCAACATCTTTCTTTTTTTTCCAAACTATACAAAACCTTAGAAATCTTGTCTGTCTTATGCACCAGCAGATGCAGCAAGGAGATGGTAGGCAGTTGTATAGGGTCAGCTGGAATGAAAGAATATAGCAGACAGAATGTTAACACACGGTGGATACAATTACCAATATCGGAAGAGCCATTTTAAGTATTCCATTTGTGTGTTCACTGATTTGCAGATGTTCTGAAAAACATCCTGTGATTTCATTTTTAGCGTCTAAATCAAGAGACCATTCTAATCATTTTAAAAGCTTTTCATTATAAAAAGTTTTTAAAGAAGCTGTGCGTTATTAACAGCTATTGAATATATACATTTTGAAAAAAGGATATAGTTTTTTATGGCTTCCCTTAGGCTTCTCATAGAAAACTTGGAAATACTGTGCACTGTTTCTCAAAATGGAATGTAGATTTAAATTAATATAGCTGTACTGCAATCTATGAAGGCCCAACTAATGAAAATGGGTATTTAAATACTTCGCTGATTTGTTAATTTTTTTCTAGAGACAATTTTTATTTTCAGGAAAATCCAGCAAGACCTAATACCAAGAGCACAGAGACAGAGTATTGTGTTTCTGTCTCAGTTTTGCCTTATAAGATTAAAGTAGGATTCAGTTTTCTTATTTGTATTATAAGAGACTTTAAAAATTTACTCTAACATATAAACCTCTATGATCAAATTTTATTACAAATCATGGTTACCAAATGTCTGATGTCAGGCTGCCTGTAGAACTTTTTGCAGAGCTATATAAAAGTGTAGATACCATGATACCACCTCTAGATATTCTGGAAATATGCAGTTTTGTTAAATGTTTTGTTAAATATTTTTTATGTGAACCTTATGCATCTTTTCCCTTAACCCCCCTACCCCAATTTTGGACCCCAAGGGCTATTCAGCTTATCACAGAAATATATAGTTCAGACTCTTGATGGAAGTATTTCAGATTGCATGTGAAAACCCCACACTATACCCCAGAAGTGCATTAATGTACACAGTTACCATTCAATAAAAAAAAAAAAAGAAATATATAGTTCAGGCTTTAAAACAGGCCTTTTATGAATGGCTTTTCATGTAGCTGATTTGATTATTCTTTTAGTTTATTTTACATATAGTGTTGCAATTTGATTTCTTGGGCAATAATTCCTTTTTCTTTTTTATAATTAACTTCGCATTCTCTAGTTAGAGTCCCTTGTCAGGCATAGAATAATTGGATTAAAGACTATGAACACTGCCAGGCAGGCCAGTACTAGGTACAGAGGTGAGGCAAGGGAGGTACTCACCTTGGACACAAGATTGTAATAATACATGTATTTAAATGAAATTTAAAAAATCTATTATAGCAAAAATCTACAGTGAATGAAGTAACATTTCAAATAAAGATGGGCTCTAATTTCTTTCTTTTCCCTCAGTATCCAACATGGGTAGGCATGGCACTTCTGCCAGCACCATTTGAATATCATCATTTCTATGATATTTACAAACTTGAATGGAGGAAATAGTATCTTAATGTTATAATTTGCATCATATGTATTTATTTATACACATTTTTGCCATAATACCATGATAAAGTAGAGTGACTCCCCAAATCCTATTTAATAAGGCCAAATGATGGGAATTATAAGCAGGTAAGAAAAGATAGGAAATTTTTTTCTGATTTTATTTTATATTGTTCAAGTCTCCATTATTTGGTCTACCTCAGCCCCATAATAGTCATCTTCTTGGTGGATTGATCCTTTATCAGTGTGGAATCTCTATCTTTGTTCCAATGAATGCTTCTCACTTTCAATTTTGTTTTAATGAATATTAGCATTTCTTC
>NW_003852512.1:4932371-4942661 GCF_000181295.1 Otolemur garnettii
CCTGTATCCCAAATCATCTATAAAAATGAACTCAAAATGGGTCATAAATCTACATGTAAGAATGGAAACTATGAAACTTTTAGGAGAATTTGTGAGTTTAAATCTTTGTGACCTGGAATAAGGCAATTTTTAAAATATGAAATCACAAACACAAGCTAAGAAGCTGGATATCCCAATTACACTAATTAATTATTCAAGAATTATATGAATATATTAATTTATCTCATGAAACTTGAAAAATATACATCTATTATATTATTTTAAAAAATTTTAAGAAAGAAAGAGACAGAAACTTAAACACACGATCAAGAACAATAAAATAGATACATTGAACTTTATCAAGAATAAAACTACTGTACTTTAAAGGAAAGTAAAAAGTAAAAAGACAACTGTTGGGGGTCTTTGCTTGTGAACTCTGACCTGGTTTGAAATCCGACTAGGAAAACTTCGTTGAAAGTAATTAAGTCACGCCAGTTTAAAATATGATGTCTGAGAATGCCGGGAGAAAGCTTATGTTAACTCAGACGGAGTAGTAACACTGAGAAAATGCAGCTCTTCTCTGGCCTCTTCATAGGCTTTTATGGATTTCTAACAAGGGTGCGTCTTCAAAATGTTAAGAGATAGGATGAAAGAATCCCAAGTCCCCAGGAAAACTGGATAGAAACAGAGGCTGGGTAAAAGGGCAGATGTTGGTAACAGATAAAACAGTTGATGGTGTATTCAGAAAGGGGGAGGGAGAAGTTACTTCTATCGCTGCAGGGGAAGTAAACCAGTTTCTTAATCTAACTACATAACAAAAATTCAAAGAGTCGAATCCCTTCTATCTGTTGACTCTGGTATGTACAGGCCTAATCCAACCTATCTGTGGGCTTCAGGATTATTTTCATCTTCCATGGTTTTGGAGAACTCCCAGGAATTTTCCATGTATGAGTATTCCCCTGGATACCCCAGGATTGAGATGGGGTACTCTGCTGAGAAGTCAAGCTATCTATCTCCTACAGACAAACTAAAAAATGCGAGATAAAATTTTCAAATCATATATCTGAATGTAGTAGGAAGTACTCAGATCTGCATTCTACACTGATCAGCACAAGAGACACCGACCAGTATAAAATTATTCTAATATTAAAGTTCATAGACCATATGCCACAATGGTTCAAGAAGTAAAATAAGTAAAGTTCTACTCAATAGGATGAAAAAAATTTACCCCATTTATCAATTCATCCAATAAATGTAATTGGAGTGAACTGCCCTCTTACAAGACATAGGATGGCTAAATGTCTTCAAACAAAATAAAAGCCAAATATCTTCTGTCTCCAGAAAATACATCTAATCCTCAAGGACTCATTCAGACTTAAGGTGAAAGGATGGAAAAAATATTCTATGCAAATGAAAACAAAACTCAAGCTAGTATAAGCATTCTTATATCAGATAACATAGACTTCAAAGTAACAAGCAAAAGACAAAGATGATCATTATAAAATGGTAACGGGAGCAGTTACTAAAAATGTAATGATTCTATGTGTGCACCTAATACAGGTGCATCCAGATTTATAAAGCAAACCCTACTAGATTTAAACAAAATTTTAAACAGAAACATTGTAATAACTGGAGACTTCAACACTCCTCTGACAGAAATCTATGGATTCTGCAAGCAGATAATAATAAAAAAGAAACATGGGACTTAAATGAGAGCAAATGGGCCTAATGGACATTTATAGAGCATGCTATACAAAAAATGCTGAAGATATATTCTTCTCATCGGCACATGGAATACCCTACAAAGTTGACCACTTCCTAGGTCACAAAACATGTCTCCACAAATTCCAAAAAGTAGAAATTATAACATGTATCCTCTCATATAACAATAGAATATAATTAGTAATGAACACCAGCAGGAACCCTCAATTTTACACAAAGCCTTATAAATTAAACAACCTACCACTGAATGATTATTGGGTCAAGGAGAAAATTAAGATAGAAATCACAAAATTGAATTAAATGACAACTGGGACAGAAGTAATCAAAATCTGTGGTATATAGCAAAATCAGACTTAAGAGGAAAATTCATAACCATAAATGCCTACATAAAAAGATTGGGAATCAAAAATCTAATGAATCATCTCAAGGAATTAGAAAAGGAAGAGCAAACCCATCAGAAGAAAGTAAATAATTAAGGTGAGGGCAGAACTAAATCAAATAAATAACAAAAAATTATATAGAAGATTAATGAAACACAGAGTTGCTTATTTGAAAAGATAAACATATTTGACAGACTGTTGCTAGATTAATCAGAAACAGAAAAGAATGGAGTGTAATAAGCTCAATCAGAAATTTAAAAAAATGAGATATTACTAATTGTACCAGAGCAATACACAATGTTATCTATGAATACTATAAGAATTTCTAAAACAATTAAAAAAAATTGTGTGGTGCCTATGGCTCAAAGGAGTAGGGCACTGGCCCCATATACCAGAGGTGGTGGGTTCAAACCTGGCCCTGGTCAAAAACTGCAAAAAAAAAAAAAAAAAAAAAATTTAAACTTTTTCAGTGCACATAAACTGAAATATGTCAGGAAACACACAAAGTCTCAGAAACACATGACCTCTGTATGCTCAATCAGGAAGAAATAAGACGCTAAAACAGGACACCATGAAGTAACAACATTAAAGTAGTAATAAAAAGATCCCTGGTGAAGAAAAGTCTTTAGTCAGATAGTTTCACAGTTCAATTCTATGATACAAACAAATTGAAACTGGTACCTACCCTGCAGAAATTATTGCTAAATGTCAAAAAGAAAAGAATCCTCCTCAACTTGTTCTATAAAGTCAGTCACCTTGATACCAAAGCCAGGAAAGGACACAAAAAAACAAATACTAAAACTGCAGATCAATATCCCTTATGAGTATAAATGCAATCATTCTCAATAAAATTCTAGCAAACCAAATTCAGAAGTATATCAAAAAATTAATCTACTACAATGAAGTGCTCTTCATACCAGAAATGCAAGGATGGTTCAATACACAACACACAAACCTAAGCAAAAAACCAAAAAACAAAAAACAAAGCTCTCATGATTATCTCAATAGATGCAGAAAAAGCATTTGACAGAATTAAGGACCTTTTGTGATAAAAGTGATAAAAAGGCATAGATGGAACATATATCAAAATTATAAGAGCCATGTATGAAAAGCCCACATCCAACATTATACTGAACTGGGAAAAATTGAAAGCATTTCTAATAAGACCTAAAATTACAGAAGATTGATCAATCACTTACCACTTCTATTCAATGTAGTGCTATAAATCCTATCCAGAACAATCAGACAGAAGAAGGAAATCATGGGCATCCAAATGTGGACAGAAGAGGTCAAACTAAAACTCTTTGCTGATAACATGATCATATATCTAGAACACTCAAAGATTCTGCCAAGAGACTCTTGGAATTGATAAATTCAGCAGAGACTCAGGTTACAAAATCAATGCACACAAATCGATAACATTCCTATACTAATAGTCAAACTGCAAATCAAATCAAAGATTCAATACCTTTCATAATAGCAACAAAGAAAATAAAATACCTAGGAATATATTTAACCAACAAGAACCAAGAGTTAGTGAGGAAAGAATTTGAAGAGAACATAAACAAATGGAAAGATATATCATGATCATGGATCAGCAGAATCAACATTATAAATATGTCCATACTATTCAGGAGGTGTCTGTGGCTCAAAGGAGTAGGGCACTGGCCCATATGCCAGAGGTGGTGGGTTCAAGCCCAGCCCCAGCCAAAAACTGAAATATATATATATATATATGAAATATATATATATATACACTTTTCAAAGTGATCTACAGATTCAACACAATTCCTATTCAAATATCAATGTCATTCTTTGCAGATCTGGAAAAAATGATTCTATGCTTTATCTAGAACCAGAAAAAAAGCCTGAATAGCCAAAGTAACCTTAATTGTAAAGGAGAAACTGGGAGACAACATTTACCAGACATCAAGCTACATATAAGGGTACAGTAACTAAAACATCATGGTACTGGTGCAAGAATAGATACATAGATCAATTGTTCAGAACAGGGAACCCAGATATAAAACCATTCTCATATTGCCATCTAATCTTTGACAAACCAGACAACAGCATTCACTGAGGAAAAGAATCTCTGTTCAATAAATGGTGCTGAGAAAACTGGATAGCCACATACAGAAGATGGAAACAGGATTCATATCTCCCACAACTGACAAAAGTTAGTTCATGATCGATAACAGACTTAAACCTAAGGCATGAAACAATAAGAATTCTAGAAGTACATGTTGGAAAAACTCTTATAGACATTAGTCTAGGAGAGGAATCCATGAAGAAGATCCCAAAGATCATCACAGAAACAACAACAAAAATTAAAAAATGGGCCTGATTAAATTAAATAGCTTCTTCCTAGCCAAGAAAACAATCATTACAGTGTCAACGTAAACAACCTGCTGAATGGAAGAAAATAATTGCAGGTTATACATCCTACAGAGGGCTAATAACCCAGAATCTACAACTCTGTAAATCAAGCAAATCATCAGGAAAAAAAATCAAACAACCTCATTAAAAAAGTGGGGAAAAGACATGAACAGAAATGTTTCTAGAGAAGATAGATAAATGACAAACATACACATGAAAAAAATGCTCAACATCTTTATTCATCAGGGACATGCAAGCTACAACCACAGTGAGATGCAACCTAACTCCAAAGAGAATGGCTTTTAACAAAATGTCTCAAAACAAGATACTGGCATGGATGCACAGAGAAAGGAACTCATATACTGTTGTTGGTATTACCAACTAGTACAACCACTATGGTAAATTATATAGAGATACGTCAAAGAAATAAAAGTAAACCTATTCTTTCTTCCAGCTATCCCACCTTGGGTATTTACCAAAAGGAATGAAAGTAATTTCTCAAAACACCATGTACACGTTAATGTTTATTGCAGCACCCTGTACAATCACAAAGATGTGGAATCAACCTAAGTGTCCATCAAGACATGACTGGATTAATAAAATGTGGTACATGTATACTGTGGAATACTACTCAGCTATAAAATAATGGTGAATTAGTACCTTTTGTAACAACCTGGATGGAACTGGAGACCATTCTTCTAAGTGAAGTATCACAAGAATGGAAAAACCAACACCACATGTACTCGCTATTAAATTGGAACTAATTTGATCAGCATCCATGTGTACATTTGGTGGTAAAACTCAACAGAAAGCAATCAGGTGGGGGAAGCTTCAGGGGAAGGATAAATTCACATCTAAAGGGTACAATGCACACTATCCAGGTCATGGCACACTTACAACTTTAATTCATACTGTACAAAAGTAATTCATGTAAGAAAAACATTTGTACCCCATATTATTCTGAAATTTAAAAAACAGAATAAAGAAAAGAAATCATACATGTCCTTGCATATTAGGTAATGCCCCAGGGAGACATTAAGTTTGGGGACTCCAAAGGGAGTTACATGAGCAACTTCGAGCTCTTTATTTTTATAACATAATCCTAGTCCCCACATCTACCACAGGCAACTTTGGAATAGACAATTAAGTCTACTTATAAATATATAAAGATGTAATTCTAGGTCCTGGTTTTATGAAGGAGGTATGGTTTTGCTATTCAAACACTTAGGCAATGAATTCACTTTCCATTACTGCAGGATGTTAGAATCTTCCCCCTCACTAGTTGTTGCTAGTCGTGCCTTCCTATGGTCTTCGGCCTTCAGTTAGTGATCTGCTCTGTGGATTTCTTCTCTCTCTGGCCCACAGATAGTGTGCGCTTCCATGTCAATGCAGTTTGATATTTTTTCAATTAAAAACAAAACACATTCTTATATTTTCCATGAAGGAGGACATTTTAACATTGGCTTAGTCATCATTCTTATTTGTGAAACTAATCAAGAAAAGCAACAAGGAGTTAGAATATAGTTAATGTACTTACAAAGAAATAGTGCGCATGTGCCAAGAGTCTTATTTAGGTCTGATCACTACTAGTGAAGCTGAATATTTCCCTGAATCTTTGCTAGCATTTATTCTTATTTTAATGAATTAACTTTTTATATCTTTTTTTCTCATTGATCTGTTTCAAACTGTTTTCTCCCTATCCATTCTTATGAACTACAAACGTGGTTACCTCTGTTTATATTTTGACATTTCATTTGAAGGTTTTTGCAATATGCAAAGTAGTTTAGTTATTATTCAATGAAATCTGTTAGTCTTCTTTGTGCTTTCTTATTTTAATACAGATTCTTTTTTTAATAAAAATTAAAACAAAAAAACCCTTCTTTAATAGACTAAGCTCCCTCAAGTAGCACTGTGCTTGACACATAATTACTTAATGGATCAATCTCTTAAAATATCTCTGTTTCTTTGGGGACCTTTCTATAAAAGTCATTTTTTTTCTTATATCAGCGTACAACAACAGGTAAAAGTTGTTCCTCACCTAGTAAAAGTATCTCTGCCTCGTGGTGTCATTTTTTAGACACTGTCAGCACTCAGTTCATGTTTAAGTGATTGATCACAAGATTCATTCCTTCATTCAATAATCAATCAATATCAGTGGAATAGTTTTGACTTCCACCTAGAAGCTAAATGACACAACAAACTAATTTAGAGTGTCAAAGGGCCTTAATTTTAACATTTGAATAACTTCAATATAGAACAAGAGATAACATCTCTGTCTTCTAATATCCATGACACAAGCTCTCTTTTTCCTTTTACCTTCCCTTCAGCTAATCTCATAGCCCAAGGCAGAAAGAGTTTTGCCAGATCATCATCATACTCATCACTGTCTATTTCAGTGGTTCTTAACCTTCCTAATGCTGTGACCCTTTAATACAGTTCCTGTGGGTCTGGGTCGCAACCCACAGGTTGAGAACTGCTGTTCTATTTGTTCATATCAGGGCTATGGCATGAGGCAAGATGTGCTCCTGATTCTTTATTTAAAAGACACACTTTGAAAAGAATATGAAATGATCTCAATATATTTGGGACAGTTCAGGAAGCAAAGAAATGTTCATAACAGACCCAAGCTTTGAGCACTTACGTTTAACCTTTTTTTTTTTTTTTGCTAGAATGAAAACCTTGTTAAAGCAAATAATCCTCTTTATGCAAATGAAGCTGGGATTAAATATGGCATTTAAGATGTTCACAGTAAAACTAGAAGACATTTCTTGTGATCTCTTAAAGTTGCTATGGATTCTTAATTTTGAATGTGACTGCCAATCATCAGATTTTTTTCTCTTATCATATTCTATTTGCATACCTCAAAGAAACCACCATGGATGTACAAAGAATGAAATTTCACTGGCATGTTGCAAAAGCTGGTATTAACACAGATTGTAAGGAAATAAAGAAATGAGAATTGCGACACAGCTGAGATATGTTGTATTAATATTTAAATTGAGTTTCTCATCAGAGACATGTCCAGACTAGTTGACATTTAAAGAATAAACTTTTTAGCTTATTGCTGAGAATTTTTTCAGTGAGAGTATATAATTTTCTTCCTCTTTCATTTGTCATGGTATATTTCTCTTGCTTTACTCCTCAAAATGGTCATTGGCTCCTTGTATAGGATAGAGGCCAAATTACCATTGATTTCAGAGTTAGTTACTGCATGTTTCCCAAGTGTTTTTATCAATATTATCCCTTTAAATGAGGCATCCTCAAACTACCGCCCGCAGGCCACATGCGGCCCACCTAGGACATTTATCCTACCTGCCAGGTGTTTTTGCCACTCCTGCCTGTCCTGCTTAGCAGCTAACTCGTCCCAGGACCCCTCAGTCTGGCCCTCTAATGGTCTGAGGGACAGTGAACTGACCCCCTGTTTAAAAAGTTTGAGGACCCCTGCAGTCTAAATAATAATAGAATTCATAATAACGATACTGTATTTTTGCCGATGCTTACTTATCATGTGCTATTAACACTTTTAATCTCACTGCATGCATTATCTAATTTAATCTTTATAAGAAACTTCATAGAAACTCCTATTTTTGAGATGAGGAACTTGAAGTGCAAAAAGGATAGATAACTTGTCCAAGGTCAAATAGCTAATGTGTATAATAGCTACTCTGTCTGATTCCAGAGATTGTGCTTTAGCCCCCGTATTTATGATATCCAGGCTACAATAGCCTATGTGCCATGAACTAAATATATGTAACTTTACCTCAAATAGCTATATGTTTTGTCCTTTGATCAACATTAGTACTCTTATCTACTTATAAAATTATTCATCAATTTATTAACTAAATGATTCTTTTAAATGCTGAAAACTCCTACTATCACCACTCCAAATTGTGTCCTTTTATGTATTTTCATGGAATTTTCTTTGTACTTAGCACATATTTCATTCTGATTACTATATTGTTATCCTGTTATTGTTTATATGTTATAAACCATCACCTTATCATCTCAGGAACTGCTCTCATAAGAAAACCTCAGAATCACCCCCACTTAGAACTTGAAAAGAAGGGATCATTAAGACCATCTTTTCAACTCCATATACAGCTTATCAATTGCAGAGCTGGGGATAGAAACCAAGTCTCCTGAACTACAGTGTACTGTCCTCTCTTTCATATGCCAGTGTAAGTCAGTTATTCTCCCAAAAGATTGTGAAGAGACCATTCTTCTAATCAAAATATCTCAAAAATGGAAAAACAAACACCACATATACTTATCATTACATTGGAACTAACTGATGAGCACACATGTACACAGAGGGAAGTAAAACTTGGTAGAAAGCAACCAGGAGGGAAGGGTAAGGAGGGGAGGGACAAAAACCTACCTAAAAGGTACAATAAACAGGTGATGGGCACACCTTTAGCCATGACTCAAGCATTACAAAAGCTATCCGTGTAACCAAAAATATTTGTACCCACTTAATATTTTGAAATAGAAAAAGACTACACATTGCCTGAATATGAGATTCATGAATGCTTGTGAGCTGGCCCCATGGCCTAACCATAACAGTTTCCCATATCTACTACTAGATCTGAGTAATCCTGCTTGACAAATTTTCCCCATCCATTTATAGTACATTTCCATCCTCCTTGTTATTCATGTCACTTATTTTCTTCCAAATCAAGTGAAAATGTGGCCATAGCCTTGACATAGAATCCAAGTGGGCCATAGCTAGGTATGGATGTCAGGTGGACCCAGTGTTGGACAAAGACTGTGGTTCAGGAATGTCAACTTTTTCAAACTCCTTTACCTAAAGGAATTTGTGCTAAGAATTGTGGAGGTTCTTATGGAATTCCCTTGGCCTGAGGCCAATAGGTAACCAACTATTTTTTTGTTTGTTTGTTTGTTCTTGAGACAGAGTGTCACTATGTCACCCTCTGTAGAGTGCTGTGACATCACAGGTCACAGCAACCTCAAACTTCTGAGCTTAAGCAATTCTCCTGCCTCAGCTTCCCAAGTAGCTGGCAGTACAGGCACCCATCACAATGCCCAGCTATTTTTTATTGCAGTTGTCATTGTTGTTTAGCTTGAACCCACCGTAACCACTGTGCTATGGGCACCAAGCTGATAATCAAATATTTTAAGTTAAGCAAGACTTTCTTAAGCCAATCTTAATATACATACCATACTCAGACTACATGTGAATCAGTCTTCACTAAGTATGAATTAATCATGTTATTTGGATTGCCTTTTTATAGATAGCTGAATCCAGTGTTTTAAATAACATTTTGACAGTAGTTTCCTCAGGTGAATAACACTCTTTCAGTAAGCCACCATCCACCATTCCATCATGTGCAATTATTTCTAGGCAGAAATATTTTTCCCTTTGTGTGGAGAGATTCAGAAGAGCGTTCCAGATATAATGCAGTAAATATTGGACTTGCTTCATACAGTAATCCCAATGCTCTGAAAAGGAACCATACAGTTACAATATCTTCATTAATCTGTTTGCTAACTCCCCCGAAGGAGTATTGATTAGAGATTTACTGAAAATCAGATTCATAATAGATATATAATATTCAGTTATTCACATGTTCATTCTTTGTTCATTTAGAATAATATGTATGAAAGAATTTGAAAACTTAGCTATATGTTGATGTCCATAAGACATATCATTTATAGACTTAGTCACTCATGAGACATGTCTCCTATACATATTTCTAAAAATATGTGACAAAAAAGAAAGCCCTCCAATACAAATACAATTGATACAGGACAGGTGGCGCCCCAGACAGCTCAGCCAAGCTGGGCTGGAGAACCTGACACCTCCGCCTTA
>NW_003852512.1:4942795-4943197 GCF_000181295.1 Otolemur garnettii
CAAGGGCAGGGGGAGCCTCCCTCCCCCACCGGAGGCTCCTGTAGCCAAAGGGACTGGAAAACTGCTGGGGAGATAGCGTCACCTTTGTGTCTCCTTCCTTTTACATTTATGACTAAAAACGGAACCCCCATTTCCTATGCCTGAGTCAATTTCATGTAAGTTTCCTAGGCCTCACTTCTGTGAATGGACTATGTACATTCATTAGTACATTCATTCACCTTGCCCCAGGGGAAGGGACAGTGTCCATTCATTAGTACATTCATTCACCTTCCCCCAGCAGACGGAACTATGTCCATTCATTAATACATTCATTCACCTTCCCCCAGAGGATGGAACTATGTCCATTCATTAATACATTCATTCACCTTCCCCCAGTAGATGGAACTGTATCCATTCATTAGT
>NW_003852512.1:4943628-4950323 GCF_000181295.1 Otolemur garnettii
ATTCACCTTCCCCCAGAGGATGGAACTATGTCCATTCATTAATACATTCATTCACCTTCCCCCAGTAGATGGAACTGTATCCATTCATTAGTACACTCATTCACCTAGCCCCAGCAGAAGAGACTGTGTCCATTCATTTCCTGGCCTCAACCCATGCACCTATATATATATCGCTAAACGGAGAGAGACAGAGAGAGAAAAACGGAGAGCTTTTCTCTCCCTACTAGAAACTTTAGTGTTTTTGTATTCTTTTCTGTAAATAAATTCTGTCTTGCTACTGATCCTGTGGTCCATCGATTCATTCATCCAATCACCGAGACCAAGAACCTGAAAGTCTGGTATCACAACGACCTTTTTATTTATGTATTATTTATCTTTCTTTACACAATGAGGCAGATATATACACATACACGCAAAATAGGCAATATTTAATGATAAAGAAACCAGTTAAGAAATTATTGGCCTTAGCTCAGTGCCCACAGCTCAGTGGTTATGGCGCCAGCCCCATATGCTGGGGCCAGTAGATTCGAACCCAGCCTGGTCCTGCTAAACAAAAATGAAAAGTACAACAAAAAAATAGCCAATGTCATGGCGGGTACCTGTAGTCCCAGCTACTTGGGAGGCTGAGGCAAGAAAATTGCTTAAGACCAAGAGGTAGGGGTTGCTGTGAGCTGTGACACCACAGCACTTTACTGAGGGTGACACAGTGAGACTCTGTCTCTTTAAAAAATAAAAGAAATTATTGGCCTGTTATTCACAAAACAACAGAGTAGTTTTAAGAAACATACCTATGCAGCTCTTGTGGCCATTCCAGTAAAAGGTTTCAAAATTACTTTGAAGGAAGGGTGGACTAGGTGCTGGCATAGGTGCATAGCTTCCCAAGGGGAGGACTTCAAAGGTAACTGTAGTGATATTCAGCAATGAGGGATGCAGTACTTCTTCTAGGATTAATTCATAAACTTAATTGTCAGACTGTATGCTTTTAGCATTTACATTCTCTTTAAGCATAGTTTCAACATCATGTCATGTTTTGATATATATCTTTATTATTGTTCAGTTCCAAATATTATCTAAATTCTGTTGTAATTTCTTTTTTAAACAATGGGTAATTTAAAAGTTCATTGCTTAAAATTTACACATTTGGTTATTTATAGCTATCTTCTTATTATCTAGATTTTCTTTATATCATGGTGGGCAGAGAATGTGTTTTATATAATTTTTAATTCTCTAAAATTTGCTGAAACTTGATCAACACTGGAACAACATTTGTATAGTTTTCAAAAATGTTCCTATTCCTTGAACAAAATATTTATCCTGACATTGTTGTGAGCAATGTTCTATATACGTGATTTAAGGCAAGAGTCTTTCCTTTTTGACAATTATATCAGTTACTGAGAATTATGATTGTGTATTTGTCTATATGTCTTTGAATTAGATAGTGTTTGCTCTTTATATCTTGAAGGTATATTGTTAAATGTAAACATTTAGACTTATTGTATGGTGATAAATTTTCCTAAAGTCTGCTTTCTTTTTATAGCTACACCATCTTGCTTTTGGTTCATGTTTGCATAATTTACTTTTCACATTCTTTTACTTTCAAACTTTCTGTATACTTATGTTTAAAATGAATCTCTTATGAGCACTATTTAGTTATGATTTGTTTTGTTCTTTATATACTATCTGAAAACTTTTGCTTTTGAGTTAAAATGTTTATTATATTTTCATTTAATGTAATTATTTGTACATTTGGGAATACTCACCATTTGCTTTATACTTGTCAGAGCTACTAATGGTCTCCAACTTACAGTGCTCTAATTTAAGATGTTTTGACTTTATCATGGTGCAAAAATGGTACATATTTAGTATGGTCCTCAGCTTATAATAGAGTTATATCCTGATAAACCCATCACCAATTGAAAATATCATATTATATATACATATATATGTATATCAACATATATTTAACACATATATATGTGTAGATGATGGATAGATAGATAGTAAGATAGCTAGATAGATAGCTAGCTAGATAGATATTCAGATAGATGGATAGATAGATGGTGTAGTTTTTCTACTTGTTCTTTGAAAGAAGTTAGGTCCAAATTACTTGGTAAACTACTGCCAGGAGGGTAATTCTATTAGTAACTATTCTGTTTAAATTACATTTCATTTCTTAGTAAAGTGAATTCTGCAGCAGCACTTACTGTGTATTACTTTGAATTTTCTTCCCTAATTTCATATATTTATTCTTCCATGTGACTTTTAGAATGTTTTGTCTATTCATAAAATAGAATTGCAGTGCATTTATTGATTTATCACATTAGGGGGTGGCAATTGTACTAGGGTCTGAGTGGAGTATGATTTGAAAATGGTAATTTTGGCTCCACATTTTCAATTTTTATATCAATTATTTTTATCTTCTTTATGACATTTTAAGTAAAAATATGTTGAGTTTTTCATTTTCAGCTTGAAGCTAATGAATGGAGTCTTTTGAAAGAACATATTATGCATGTATTTTTCTACTTAGTTCATTTTTTAAAATCAGGAATTAATGTTGAATTTTATTGAATATTCTTGAGTCTATTTTTTTCCTTTAACTAATATTTATTTAAGTCTACTAGGTGCCAGACAGTCATGTGTTCCAAGTTTCACAATGAACAAAAGATAGTGAGACACTTTCTAAGCTTTAGTGAAGCTTTTAGTCTTATATTAGTCCTAGAAAAAAACAGATGGCTTATTCAAGAAACAGTTCAAGAAATCATGCTGAACAGCCTATTTACAAAGATGAACATAGGGTAAAGGAAAACTGGCCAATGCTGTGAAAGCATACCTGAGTCGACAAGATCGGAAAAATTACTATTATCCCTAGGCCTAAAGGGACAAGGGTGATACAGGACAGGGGGGCCCCAGGCAGCTCAGCCGAGTTGGGCTGGAGGACCCGCATCCTCCGCCTTGGTACTGTTGGTGCTGCGGCAGCACCTGCAGAGAAAGCAGCAGGCTGGAGGGTAGGCAAGGGAGGGGAGCCTCCCACCCCCAGGAGGCTCCAATAGCCAAAGGGATGGGAACACAGCTGGGGAGACACCGGGGCCTTGGTGTCTCCTTCCCTTTGGAGACTGAATACAGAACCCCCATTTCCTATGCCTAGGTCAATTTCATTAAGTTTCCTAGGCCTCAATTCCATGAATGGACTGTGTCCATTCATCTATACGTTCATTCATCTTGCCCCAGTGAAGGGACTGTGTCCATTCATTAATACATTCATTCACCTTGCTCCAGCAGAAGGAAGTACGTCCATTCATTATTACATTCATTCATCTTGCCCCAGTGGAAGGGACTGCGTCCATTCATTAACCTTGCAGAAGAGACTGTGTCCATTCATTAATGCATTCATTCACCTTGCTCCAGCAGAAGGGACTGTGTCCATCCATTTCCTGGCCTCATATATAGGGAACCCATGCACCTATATATACCACTAGGATGGGAGAGAGACAGGGAGAGAAACAGAGAGAGCTTTTATCTCCCAACTTGGGTTTTGTCTCCCTACTGGGAACTTCAGTGTTTTTGTATTCTTTTCTGTAAATAAATTGTCTTACCAGTAATCTGTGGTCCACAGATTTATTCTTCAAATCACTGAGAACAAAAACCTAAAACTCCGGTATCAGGGGGAGACAATGTTTTTTTGGAACACCTAGAGTGAATGCTCTATCTCTAGAAGAGTTGTGACCACAGAAGCTATTAACAGACAGAAAAATGAAGTCCAGATAACATATAAGGGAGGGAAGCAAATGAATTAATACTTCAACTTCTCCTTCCTCCCTCAGATACCTTGCCAGTATCACTCTTTAGCCAGATCTATTTTGGAAGCCATGGAGTGACTAAACACAAGCAAGCCAGGTTCCTGGAAAACAAAACAAGATAGAAAAGGACAGAGGGTTGATCTACTGAGACAGAGGAAAAATAACTAGCATATATTATGTGGAAACTGACATTTAAGTAGGTGAATATTATATAGAGTCATCAGTGTTACTGTACAGGAAGGACTGCATGGTATGGAAACTTTTAGAAAGGACATCTTGGATTTTTTGCTCTTCAGCATCACTTGGACACTTTTGCTCATCTGTTACAGTCCAGTCAGGATCATGTCTGCACCTGTCCTCATATTAAGTAATTAAAAAAATTACTACAAAAATTTCCAAATGTCCACAAAAGTAAAGAAAATGGTATAATTAGTTACAATGTATCCATCACATACTTCAACAACCGTCACTCCTTTGCTATCTTTATTATTCTATCTCTCACTACTCTTTTTAATTTTATTTTTGAGAGAAGTTTAAAACAAAACCCAGTAATGTTTTAACACAAACACTTAAATACACATTTCTTTCTGATAAGAATATTTACATGGATTTTGAACATCATCATACAATTATCGCACCTAACAACATTAACTAATTCAGAAAATTAAATAAAATTTACTGTCATGATATCATCTATACTCAGATTTCCCTCATATCATGTAATTGATTGAGGGAGAAACGAAGTCATTTGTACAATAGACCACTGAGCATTCTGGATTGACAGATTACTTCCTCATGACATCATTTAATGTGTTCCTCTTTTCCTGGTATTTCTGAAGAACAGAAAATGGCACAATTTGAGTAACAGCGACTTTAATGGACTAAAACTTCATTTATTATTGATTAAATTTTAAGCAAGAATATTTAGTGAATGATGGTGTGTACTTCCAATTACATCACATCTGGAAGCACATAGTATCAGATTGTTCTACTTTGAATAATGTAAACTATTATCATGGGTTCAGATGATGTCACCCTGATATTTTTATCATCAAAGTTCTTATCAACATTTTGCCTAATGTTTTCAGTGGTAATTGATTATTGTGGCCAAGATATATTATGCCTTTAGGTACTGACTAAAAATGGAGATTTTATCATTCTATCATTTCTCTTGAATTTATCAGTTGTAACTCTTCTATGAAGAAGAATTTTCCCTTGTTAATTATTCAGTTACCTTGAAATACACTTCATCTGGAGAGGCAGAATAAAGCTTAAGTATTCCACTTCTTATTTGTCACTTTTCATAACACACCCCCTTTTCTGTCTTTCTGAAAGCACCAAGGTAGGAGGGGAAATAGTGGATCAAGATGGAAGGTGGAAAATAGGATAGAACTGTAGTTTGCTGGAGGACATGGTCTGAATCATAAATTATTGGTAAAAAGGAAAAAAAAAACTCGAGAACTGAACTCAATAATTTATTTAATTAAAAAAAAAGATTGCTTACTTAATAAAAATAAAAATTTACCAGATTAAGAAAAAGTACAATAAGTTGATGCTTAAGCCCTGTCCAGTGGTATCTAATCACATTTTGCCATTTAGGGATTTATATATTTTTATAGAATTGATGTGTTTTAGTCCATTAAAGTCACTGTTGCTCAAATTGTGCCATTTTCTAGCCAGAAGAATGTTTCTAAAGTGAACTTCTAAGTACACATTTTACTTACCTTGAAATTGGGTCTTTCTTTGGCTTCCATTTCTGTCACCTATCCTTTTAAAACCCTGTATGTTGCTACCAAACTTTGATGAAGTACTACAAGAAAAAACACTCTTCCCATAGAGAGGATGGTGATGATAGTGGAATTTTATCTTGTCTTCTGGCTGGCTCGCCAAATATGATACCAGAGTTTTAGGTTCTTGGTCTCGGTGATTTGAAGAATAAATCCATGGACCACAGATCAGTGGTAAGACAGAATTTATTTACAGAAAAGAATACAAAAGCACTAAAGTTCCCAGTAGGGAGAGAAAATCCAAGCTGGGAGAGAAAAGCTCTCTCTGTTTCTCTCTCTGTCTCTCTCCCATCTAGGAGTATATATAGGTCCATGGGTTCCTTCTACATGAGGCCAGGAAATGAATGGACACAGTCCCTTCTGCTGGGGCAAGGTAAATGAATGTATTAATGAATGGACACAGTCCATTCACGGAATCGAGGCTTAGCTTGCCTACGCTCCAGCCTACTGGTTCCTCTGCCGACTGCCCTGGCACCAAGACCAACAAGGTAGAGGCGTAGGGTCCTCCAGCCCAGCTCAGATGACCTGCCTGGGGCCCACCTGTCCTGTATCATTGAGACATGAGACGCAGAGCCAGGCTAGTTCTTGTGGGGCCTTTGGGGATCTGTGGCTTCCAGCCCTCTGGGTCCCTCCCAGTGGGTGAGCTGGGGGGCCCAGAAACAGACTAAAACCTCTGCCCTACAGGCACCCAGAGCCCTCACTGTAGCTGCCCTCCAGCCAGGCCCAAGCCTGGAAGCAGCAGTGAACGTCTCTACCAACCCAACTAAGTTTGGTAAGTTTGACAGACAGTTCGGGTGGTGCCCCAGGAAGCTCAGCTGGAGCTGAGGGGAAAACCTGGATCTCGGCTCCCATGGTGTTTGTACGGTAGCAGCTGAGTTGGGGGGGGGCACAGGATGCTCCAGTGGCTGGAAGGACTGGACAACTGCTTGGGGGGGGGTGCACCTCTAGGTTGCCAGCTCAAGGAGTGCTGTGGTGTCTCCGACCCAGCCTCTGTCTCCCTCTCTTTGCACTTAAAAAGAGTGAACAGGGAACCCTCGTTTTCCCCTGCCTGTTCAATTTCCTGTAAGTTTCCTAGGCCTTGTCAATGTCATGTACATTTCCGAGGCCTGGA
>NW_003852512.1:4950473-4950978 GCF_000181295.1 Otolemur garnettii
TTGAAATATTTTCATCAAACTGGTTAACATAGCCTTCGTGTCATTTTCTTAGTTATTATGTTAAGACACTTATATTCTACATTTAGAAAGATTCACATGTACCCTTATAAGATGAGCCATAGGTGTGATCCAACCAATCATCCTCCCTCCACCCGTCCTCCTCCCTCCCCTCCCTCTCCATTCTTTAATGTGCTCATTCACTTTGCCCCAGTGGAAGGGACTGTAGCCATTCATTTTTTACCAAGTTCTGGCCTAATGTAACTACAAAGGACCCATGTGACTATATATACCCCTAGACAAAGAACCCAGACAGAGAGAGATTTTTTCTGACTTGAATTTTTCCCTATGGCAGAAGCTCTGGTACTTTCTCTGTATTCTTTTTTGTAAATAAATCCTGTCTTACCACTGATCTATGGTCCGTGGATTCATTCTTCCAATCCCGGATGTCAAGGATATATTGAAGAAGAAATTCCAGTTTTGACCTGATGACTGTGGTTGCTTCTCC
>NW_003852512.1:4951016-4955192 GCF_000181295.1 Otolemur garnettii
GGTGTGGCCGAGCAAGAAGAATGGCAGCCACTGGAACCCTGCCAAAGGAGGGCTGGAGAGGGCAGTTCTGTGAACATGAGTTCAGTGGCCTCCTTGGCCAGTGGAGCAGTGCAGACTTGGATCTTGATGTAACTGCTCTTTCCCAATTGAGTGATCCTTGTTTAGTTCTGACAATGACAGACAAAGGCCTTAACGGGCCAGGATGGTGAGCTGAGGCCTGAACGAGGACTGGTGGAATAGTTAGCTGACCATCGGGCAGTGGGTCTTCATTCTACCACCATAGCATGACTTCTGAAGAAACAAGATACCACTTTTAGAAATGCCCACCACCCTTTGGGAAGATTTACTGGCCGGTTATTGAAGGCCTGTGTATATAATGTGTAAAAGCTGCTCTCAACTTTCCCCCCAACCTTTTAAAAGAAAACTTTTGCTGCATGGTGTAAAGAGGTTGCCAATGTATCATAAAGTAGAGTTAGAAAATAGTATGTCTTCTAAATACCCATTTGTTTTTAAAAATTCATAGAAAAAATGTCTACTGGAAATGACTTTGAAATGGAATTGTTAACCTCTGCGAGGCTCATCCACGTTTGTTGAGTGGGTTAGAGGACAGGGAACCAAAGACCTCGAGAGGGAGGAGATGATTCTAGGCCAGATTGGTCATATTTGGAAGACATTTCATATTGCAACCATTGTTTTGCGAGTGCATTTTATTCCTCACTGCTGTATATATAGTTGACAAAATTAAGTATTTTTTTGAAATACCTAGTTTTCCTAGATGTTCTGAAGTGCCTGGTATAAGTTAAAGTTGAAGTAGTAATGCCTTTCGTAAGTGCCTTTTTAAAAATTTCATATGTAATTTTTCTGGGGAATGGCTAAACCACCTCTTGAGTAGTAAGTATATACTGAGCTTATACACGGGTTCAGGAGAAAAGAGAGAAAGAAGAGCTTTATGCCAGCGCGCTTGCAGTGGGGCAAGATTAACCCTTGTTCCTGTGTCTGCGTGTTTTATCTTCTTTACCTGTATATATAGTATATATAAAGGACAAAGACGTCCTAATTTACACCTAGAGTTTCTAGATGTTTAAAGAGGTTGCCAATGCATGACAAAGGTAGAGTTAGTAAACTGATGTATTTTATGTATTTTTGTTATAAACTCCTAGAAAAGATTGTCTTCTGAAAATTAGAACTTCATATCCCACTGGGTTGGTGGAAGAAGGAAGGATTCTAGGCCAGAATGTTCATATTTTGAGGACACCTTCAAATTATACCTATTGTTACATGGGTGTGCAGTTTATCTCAGATTGTTGTGTATGTAGCGGACAAATTAAATCCTTACCTGAAACACCTCATCTACCTAGAGAAGTGCCCAACATATGTAAAATATAGAGGTAGTAAAATATCACTTTGTAAATATTTTTGCTAAAATTCACAGGAAATACTGTTGTTGTTTTTTGAAATAGAATTGTTAAATCACCTCTGTGAGCAGTATAGTACCATCTATATGGTTCAGTGGTTTGGAGGAGGTGGGAGGGAAGGAATTGCAAAAGGTAAAATGCTCGTGTGTTCATACTTGGACATTTTCAGATACCATTTTGTTTTGCTATGTATATAGTGTATATAATGTACAGATGAGTCTTAGGTTTGCAATATCTGCCTCCAGATGCTAAAGTGTTTGCCCGTGTATGGCAAAGTACTTAGGGAAATTAGCACATCTCGTACGCTTTATGCTGAAATTCATAGGAAAGCTTGTCCCCTGCAAATGACTTTTGGATTTGAATTTGTTCAACTGTTTCTATGCATTACACATGCCTGTACTTGTCACTGAATTTAAGGCAGAGAGAAAAAATCAGGAGGGAATGGTTCAAAGCCATAATGGTCATATACCTCAGATTATAACCATTGCTGTGTATGTAATGGTATTTAACAGTGCTGTGTACATAGTGGACAAGTTCTTACATAAAATATCTGGTCTTTTTAGATATTTAGAAGTGCTTTTTGTAGTTAAAGATATTAGTAGTAGAATAACACTTTGTTAATAGCTTTTAAAAACTGATGGGAAATACTGTGTTTGGAATCAGAATTGTTCAGCCACCTCTGTGAACAGTATACTCTCTGTACCTGGTCATCACTTGCAGGAGGTGGGAGAGAAGACATTGCAAAAGGTGTTTTGCTATTACGTACTAGAAATTTTCAGTTTATCCATTGCCCTATAGTTATGTGCATTTCATTTAACTTTGCCATATTGCATGTAGTGCATATAGATAGTGGACAAATGAGTCCCAACTGTATAATATCTAATTGGTAGATATTGAAGAGGTTGCCAATGTATGACCAAAGTAGAGTTAGTAAGGTAACATTTTGCACACTTTGTGTTGAAATTCATAGAAAGGGTGTCTTCTGAAAAGGACCTTTAGAAGTGAAAGGCTAACATCTAAGTGACACATTATATCCACAGGCTTGGTGATGTGTGAAAAAGAAAAAAGAAAAGGAGGATTCTAGACCAGAATGTTCCTTTTTAGAATACACTTTCAGATACAACCATTGTTACATGCATGTAGTTTATTCAACATTGCTGTGTATACAGTGGACAAACTTAAGTCCTTATTTGAAACATCTAGTTTTTCTAGAAGTTTAGAAGTGCATGAAGTATGTTAAAAGTAGAGGTAGTATCTACACATTTTGTAGATATCCTTTTGTTAAAGTTCATATGAAATACTATCTTGGAAATTGATAAGACCACTTGTCTGAGCAGTACACATGATTTGTGCTGGTTCAGGGCAGACGGAAAAGAAAGTGCAAAGGGCTTTATACTAGTGTGGTTAGAGTTGAGGCCAGATTGACTCTTGTCATGTCTGTGCATTTGATTTTACTTCGCTGTATATATGGTGTGTACAAAGGACAAATGAGTCCTAATTGCCAACATCTAGTCTTTCTAGATGATAAAAAGGTTGCCAGTGTATGACAAAAGTAGCGTTAGTAAAGTAATTCATTGAATAGACTGAGTTAAAATTCATAGAAAATACTGTTCTTAAAAAGATTTATGAAAGTGAAATTCCTAAAATCCCCTCGAAGCATTACAGGTGGGCTTAGACCTGTCTCCTGGGTTAGTAGACGTGGGAAGGGACAGTATTTCAGGCCAGAATGTTTCTACTTAGAGGAAACTTTGAAATTATAGTTTTTGTTATGATTGTGCTCTGTTTTATTTAATGCTTCTGTGTATAGTGGGAAAAAACTTAAGTCCTGTTTGAAATATCTAGTCTTTCTAAACGTTAAAAGATCACAATGTATGCTAAAAGTAGCACCCTTTAAGTGTTTTTGTTATTGCATAAAAGTGGTTGCATTTGGGGAATGGAATTGATAACCTTGATGTCTTTGAGAGTATGTTGTCTCTGGGTGGTGGGGAATATGGGTGGGGAAGGAATATGCAGAGAAGTGTTCTGGGCCAGTGAGTTAGACTAGTTCAGCTTGCTTAGCTGTTGTTCCTTATGTGCATTTTAATTCATATCGCTGTGTATTAGAGGATAAGTAAATCTTAATGCTCAAAGTGTGTTAAAATAAAGGTAGTAAAATCATCCCTTTATATATGAACTTTTGTTAGTTTTTAGGAAGGACGGTCTTCTAGGAGTGACCCCTGTTAATCTACTGCTTAAATTAGACCTAGTCTTATATTTAGTCCCCGAAGCAGGGGAAGAGGGAGAAGAGGAGCAGGGAAGAGAAGGGCTCTTTCCTAGTATCAGTTTTAGATCAGAAGACGGTTTTAGATTCTAAGCATAGGTCCATACGTGCATTTTAAACAAAGTATCTGTGTTTATTGTGGACAAAGTTCATTATTTTGCTCTATCAAAGCTTTGGAGATGTCCTGAGGTGACAGTGTACAGTGAAAAGTAGAACTAGTGAATTAGCCATTTTGGGAGTATCTTTTTGTTATAAATGGTAGAAAAGATGCATCTCGGACATGGACTTGTTAAATCACCTCTGAGCTGTGCATATCAAGACTTGTTTATTAGGTTGGCAGCAGAGGGGCAGAAGGAATCGTGAAAGGAGATATGTGTGCAGGTGTGCCCACATTACATTCTGACGGTAGCCACTGATGTATGTGCATCCCTTTTGGCTATTTTTTTTTTTTTTTTTGCTTCTCATTATCCTTTCTTTCTTTTTTTTTTTTTTTAAATGCAG
>NW_003852512.1:4955522-5005158 GCF_000181295.1 Otolemur garnettii
TTATGGCTGCATAGTATTCCATTATTAGGTATATTCCCAGACAACCAAAAATCACCTTTTGGCTATCTTATAAAAATATATATTAAGTAATTCAATGGAAACACACCTTCTTGCTAATAGTTTAATAGTATATATCTGATAATTATCTTAGAAGCATTACACTTAGTGTTCTCTTGCTTTATGTTTCATTTTAAGGTGAGCATTGAGGGAATGCAGTATTCTTGTTTTGTTTTTTTGGAATGCAGTATTTTAATTGGAACTCTGCCAGTACTTATACCTAGAAGCTTGTTGCCATTTTTGTTTTCTATGAAATGTTTGTCCCAGGAAAGGCAGGATTACACTCTACATGCTAAGTTGGTGTAGTGTACTCTTGGTTATCAAAATATTCATACAGCTTTGGGATTTTGGATTGGTAAATATTCATGATGTGTGAAAAAGCATGATATATAATATGCAATCTCAATCCCAGAAAATGGGATGTTGTGTTATATAAACTGGGGATCTAGAAGGACATGTCAAACTATAAACTGCTTGTGTTGTATGACTTTGCTCTTTGCTTCTTGTGTTTTTCAGTTTCCTATACTGCATATATTAACTATAAAAAAAAAAACGTTATTGTGGAAAAAAAAAACACTCTTGCATGCTCTAGTTTTCAGCTGCACATTGGGCAGTGTTCAATATTCATTTTCACATTCCAAGGTATTATCAATTGACTCTGGTTCAGCTGTATGTCAGACATATTATTTAAATGAGATTAGCTCTTCAATAACTTTCCATATCTTTAAGTTTTTGTTTACACTCAGTTATGGAACCTATAGCTATCTATGATTTATTATTAAAATAATTTCTCATTACTAGTTCACCTTACCTTGATGTTCTTCAACTTGTCCTTTTCAGTTTCAAAAAGACAGATATATCTCTCCTTGCAAATCTAGGAGAACAGAAGTTTCTGAATTAATTTTTGGAAGGGCAAATAGAGTTTGAAATCAGAACAGTAGGTGATGTACTTGCAATGTTTTTTAGTTAATTCATCTAACTCCCTAAATGCTTGTTCTAGGTTCATCAAAAGAGTATTGACAATCTCCCTCCCTCCACCCATTCTAAATGTAGAATATAAATGTCTTAACACAATAACTAAGAAAATGACATGAAGGCTATGTTAACCAGTTGGATGAAAGTATTTCAAACTGTATATAGAAACAACACACTGTACCCCATGATAGTATTAATGTACACAGCTATGATTTAACTAAAGAAAAGAGTATTGACAGTTATGGGGCTTCTTAGGTAGGTCTTACTCTCAAGAGAAGAGACTATTCTTTTGAAATGGGCCAAAGGAATTTGTGGCCCATTCCTTTTAAAGTTATTTTTGCTATTTTTTTCATTATAATCAAGTTCCTGGCATTTTTAGTATAAGTGGCTTTACACACTATGTCTTTCACCTAGGGAACATCGAAGGAAACAAATACTTCTACTATAGCACCTAGTTACTATCACAGTTGAATTTTCCCCTGAAAATCAATCTTTTTTTTCTGATCAGCTTTGTTAGCCAGCATAATGTAAATCTACTCATTCTCTGGCTGTTGATAACTCAGGTCATTGAGTCAACAATGCTGTAGAATAGATCTCACACCTTGCATCACGTTAATGATGGTATCTCTGTGAAACATTGGCAGTCTTTTCCCTGGCAATACAAGTCTTTGGGTTGGTTTCATTCTCATTTGTCTTATTTGATCTTCTATATGCAGAATTTGCGAGGCCTCATAGATTATATTATTATGTGGTCTATTTATTTTACTTTAACATATAAGAAAATGGAAGCCATAGTAGGGGAGAACTTGTCTGAGGTCACAAAGAGTCACAAAAAAGTCTTGCTTTATTCCAGGTCACCTGATGCTTAATTAAGCATTCTTTTGCTTGTTCAATAGTGCTAAATTGACATAAACAAAACAAAACAAAACATTTTTCATTATCTTTTGGACTTCAGGCATATGAATGGATTATCAAACTCTAATGATACCTAAGATCTTAGAGGTCATCTTTCTAGTTGTTTCTAAACAGAAATCTATGGACTGGATATATTATAATGATCTCTAGAGATTTGTATTCCTTGAGACTGGCATAGAGATAAAAAACTGTGTATGTATTTTTTTAATTTCCCAGGTGATTCTTTTGAACACAAAGACTTAGAAAGCCATGATCTCTCATAAGTCTTCATTTTTACAAATAAACTAACAGAGTCCTAAGGAAAAGAAGCAATCTTGTTTTACATATAATTTCTTGCTTAAGGTTTAGAGTTACACTGTACTTGACTTTTTACTAGCTATTTATAAATCCATTATGTACTCAAAAGATTGAATTTTTACATTGTGTAAGACCTATATTACAGAAGTAATAAAAGCAGCACAGTGTCCTAGTGTAAATACTAGAGAACATTGTGAACTCAATCCCAGATGTCATTTGGATGCCAGTGTTTTCTGCTTTTATTGCTGCTACCTGCATAACTTATACTGTTGGATATATTCAAAATGGCAGGAAACTCCAATTAGAAGAAGGCAATGATGCACACTGCCATCATTGAATTCAGGTAAATAATAATTGAAGACTTCATTAAATCAAAATTGGATGCACTTTGGAAGTGTAATCAGGTTCTAAGGGACTCCACTGCAAATTTTTCATGTCCTTGGAGGTTGTTCTGAGCAACATTCTAGGATTAGGTATGCAGAGTGTACTTGAATCCTCATGGGATTAAAGGCCCTGGGGGATGTACCTTTAACTCATTTTAGAAGCTCATATGTCTATATCAAATTTCTATGTTGGTACCTCCTCAGATGTGTGTCTGTCTATTATTTTCCTTAATAACAGTGAACACTTGTGTGTGCCAGGCACAATTATAAAGCGTTTTATTGTCAGATAAGGGAGTAAGACAATTTATATAGGTCTTAAATAAAAAATAAGTTCACTAACTTCTGTAATTGTTCAGAGGTAGGAATTACATTTTCAATTTGTGGGAGATAATGAGAAAGGTTGATGACATATGAGATGGGTTAGAGAATGGGTAATAGAAGGAAATAGCCATAAATAGAGAGAGAAGGAGTAGGAGTAGGAGAGGAGAGGAGAAGAGAGAGAAAATAGAAAAAGGAAAGAGAAAGAATGAATGACAACGTTCATTCCAGGCATAGAGAACTGTATAAAAAATGCCATGGCTCCAACAGAGTCCAAAATGTATCAGGGCAGACTAACCCAGAGACTGACCTTCACATATCCTCTTTGAGAGGATATTTCCACCCTCTTGTTCTTTAAGAAATTTTCAAATGTAAAATGTTGTCTTCTATGTATTAATAAAGAGTAATGGCTTTTCTAGTTTGGTGATAAACAAAGAAGTGAATTTTAATATTATCACTCTCCCTCCAGAGAAACTCTAACTGCCCCTTCTATCATGCGGATCAGCAGGAAGCACTTAGATCGAGTCTTCATCCTTTTTCCCTAACAGCAAGTTTCTACGTGGAGAGGGAGAACTGATACAGGACAGGTGGCGCCCCCGGCAGCTCAGCCTAGCTGGGCTGCAGGACCCAGCGCCTTCGCCTTGGTGGTGTTAGTGCTGCGGCAGCTGGCAGAGGAACCAGCGGGCTGGAGAGTAGGCAAGGGGGGAGAGCCTCCCATCCCCACGGGAGGCTCCAAGAGCCAAAGGGACTAGGCAACTGCTGGGGAGACACCTGCGCCTGGGTGTCTCCTTCCCTTTGTACTTATGACCGAATACAGAACCCCCATTTCCTATGTCTAGGTCAATTTCATGTAAGTTTCCTAGGCCTCAATTCCATGAATGGACTGTGTTCATTCATTAATACTTTCATTCATCTTGCCCCAGCAGAAGGGACTGTGTCCATTCATTACCCTTGCGGAAGAGACTGTGTCCATTCATTAATGCATTCATTCACCTTGCCCCAGAGGAAGGGACTGTGTCCATTCATTTCCTGGCCTCATATAGAAGGAACCCATGCATCTATATATACCCTTAGATGGGAGAGAGATGGAGAGAGTAACAGAGAGAGCTTTTCTCTCCCAACTTGGGTTTTCTCTCCCTACTGGGAAATTTATTCAATGTCTTTTGAACCTTAATTTCTTTATGAAAAGAGTATGAAAATGCCTTTTCATTCCAGGTCTCTGGATTGTTGTGAAAACTAAATAAGCTAAATGTAAAGTTAGGTGGTGATATGAAATGATTATTAGTAGCACTAATAATGGCAACATAGAAATTTCTGTATCATTTAAAGATTTTTACACATATGCTGAATGACTTTTTTTTTTCATTCTTTTCCAAAACATCAATCCTGCAGTGTCAAAAATAAATTTCTAAGATGAGTCACTCATAAAGATCACATTCTGATTCTGGATGGCTTAGAGATGTTTAAATGTTAATATGAATCTGAAAGGCCAGAAGGCTGAATCATTGAGGAAGAAAAAGGAACAGTTTTTGTGTATCAGTCAGATTTCAGTAGATGACATTGTCTAAGGGAACTGGGAAAAAGGTCTCTTCTTGTATCCTTGGAATTCAGATGCATTCCTACTGTCATTTAACCCCTGAAGGTGAGTTTGAAAGGATGACATTTGCTACTTAAGACCACTGCATAGAAACCCTCATTTCTAAATCATACAAGCTGGAAAGTATTGCCATGAAACAATCATAGTATTTCATTTGCCAAATATGTTTCAAATATGTTTCCTTAGTGATTTTCTTTTAATTCTATTATGTTATTCTTGTTGTTATTGTTTGAAAGACAGTGAATACTGATCTTAACATAATGAAGAACATGCACAAATGACCGAGTATGAAAGAAGTGGCAAGCGTGAACACACATTCAGAAGCATGTTCACTGTAACTGTGAATCAAAGAAATAACATATAAACCACTGAGATAGTATTTCAAACTATCAAATTTGGCAAATATTTACAAGAAAAATAACTGGGCAAATTCCTAAAATCCTAACATATGAAAATAATTGAAGAATGATTAATTAAAATATGTTTTAAAAAGCAGATGTCCAAAAAAATAATCACTATAAAATACATCAGAAATATCAGATATGGAATTGGTGATTTAGAAGGAAAGCCAGTACAAAGTTTGTAGCAGTTATTTCTGAATGATTACACAATTTTTAAACTTTTAAATATTGGCTTCCAAATTTCCTACAGTGATTATTTCTGTTATTGTCAATAAAAATAAAGAACAAAAATGGAAATGTGTGTATGCACTGAAGTAGGCATATGCACTTAAAAATCCACTTCTAGAGTTGCTTGTTTCTAGTTCTAGTAAAAGTGCTTACCTCCCCAAATAGCAGCAACTTTTTTCAGTGAGCTACTGCTATGCGTGCAGATTCTTTTCCTTTTTATAAACCTACACTTCTTGTTTGGTCTTCTCCATTGTACACATTTGATATTATAGATGTAGATATAAATATTTGCAGATTAGATGTTTTGAGTTACTTAGTCCCCAATTTGAAGGTCATATATGCACTCTCTACTATACCCATTTGGGCCATCAGTTTACATAACAGACAAGTTACTGTTTTGTTACATAAATGTGCAAGACCTTTTGTTCTGGCATGGCAAGTAGAAAAGAAAATTTATTTGCTCTGTAGACCTGAGAGTAGAATTCTACCCAAGAAAGCATCATTTCATTACTTTCTAATGAATCATATAGCTCCTACAAGCATGGATTCCATGACTACTTGCTGAGTCATGACTACTACCAAGTAAATACCTTGTTTATGAATGTCAATGCAATTTTTATTTTTGAATCAAAACAATCTCATTTTATAATATCTTCAATAGAACACACTTTAGGCTTAAAATGAAGAAAAGTGAGCAGTTTTCTTTTTTGCAGTGCTGTAAAGTATATGAACAGTGATGTGAATCACCTGGAAGACTACAGTTCATAGTGAGTAGACTTGGGCTTTGAGTTTTGGATATAAGTGCTAATATGTTTTTTGACCTTGGATAGACTATTTTCTATGAGTTTTCTCAGTGGCCTCATCCACAAAGTAGTACTAATAGCACCTGCCTTGTTACTTTTTAAGTTTGTTTAGATACATAAAAAGAGATAATGCATGAAAGTTCACTGAAACCTTGTGTGCCCAGCTTGACCACATAATCAGCTATTTCATAATTAGCTCAATTAGAATGAATCCAAGAAGAACAATTTCCTTATTTAATTTTGGGTTTAAGTAATTGTCTTCACACTGTGTCATGACCTAATTTAGTGCAGACACTCTGTAAATAGGTGTGTTTATGTAAGAGATTAGTGAAGGTGGGTAGTAGCTCAATGTTGATCTATTTCAGCCATAGGAGTATGTTTCTTGTGTGTGTCCCATATATAGTGGGATTTTATATAAGGAACAGTGTGTTTATGTTTGCAAGATTGAAAATTTTGGTGAAATTCATAAACATCTCCAGTAATCCCTCCTAAAGGCTGTCTTGCTCCTCTGGCCTTCTCCTCTATAATATGTAACACATACAACATATACTCTCCCTATTATATTGCAGATTCCATGAGAGCAAGGAATATATCACTTTTGGTCACCACTTAAGTCTGTTGTATCTATAATAGCTCTTGACATCTAGCCGATGTTCAATTATTATTGTAGTAATTGTATGCACACAAACATATATAAGGTATGTATACTATATAAAAACTATTGACAAACAGACTCATTAAGTCTCAAAATCCATTTCCTAGTTCATAGTAGTGTCAGACACTTATTTTTGCACAATAATTGGTGACTGAACATTCTTTATATTATTTAGGATGGGGTAGGGGCTCAGTAACCTATGGTTTTATAGTTAATCCTTATATAACAGACCAATGCATATGGTATTGAGCCTAATTAGGATGTCCCCTCATAATTTATAAACGCATGTACTTAAATTAATTTTCCTTGCCTTGAAAACTATGAGTCAAGAGATGGATATGAAGACAGTGATTAGAGTTTTGGAGTAATCCATTCCAACCGAGGGATTGAGGTTCATTTGAATTCCCTAATTATCCTGATCCAGATCTTCAGGTTTGTAGTTCTCCCTGAGGCTCTTGATTATTTTTTCCAATAGATGTCCCAGTGTTGTTAATCACACAAGTCTTCAATATTAAATATAAATCTCATCATAAAATTGAAGTTGTATTGAATTTATTCCAGCAGAGGTTTAAAGCTACTTTCTACTAATGACTAACTTCAGGGAACAATTTGCTTAGAGTTTAGCAATATGCTGGGCCCACAACTGAGTTACAACATATTTGCTTAATGATATTTAGTAGTTAAACAAAAATGAATCCTCCTACTTGGGATAAAAGAGCATCAAGAATGAATGCTATAATTTAATGCTTATTTTTGTAAAAAATGAGCGTGTGTGTGTGTGTTTACATATCTCTGTACATACATATGGAAGGCATTTACTCACACTTTCTAAATGAGAACAGCAATCAATTATATTTCATCTATGATTTAGCTATTTTTATAAAATACCAAGATTATGAGAATTCCCAGTTCTCAAATGTGAAAAACAGCATTCAAATCTATAACACCTAAAGGGCATATTTTGAATAACTTCTAGAGTATGTGTTCATAAATCCATTCCAAATGCTAGATGATTGACATTTCATTTTCTAATCTCTTTCAGACCTGACAGTCTGGATGGTAAACTATCTCCAAACTTATTTTTGGTTTAGTATGTCTCAAATTCTTATCCTTTGTGTGTATGTTGCAGAGAGAGAGAGAGAGGGGGCAGTTGAAATCATCTAATGTTTTTTTCTGTCTCCATTAACCAAACCTGGTAAAAGAAAAATTATGTTTTAGTGGGTAGGATTATTTTCCCTATCGGTACTCTTAGCATCATCTTTTCATAATATTTTTGACCCATTATTTGTCCAAGACAACTAAACACATTCACTAGTGGATTATTTCTGGTGAGATTAATGTTTAAAATATTGTTCAACCATACTTGAACATTTTGTTCTTTATGAACTCGTAATTACCCAAGAGATTCAAAATAGTTTTCTTTCTGTAGTTTGGGGGGAAATGAGTAATATATGAGAGAAGGACTTTACAAGCACCATGCTGCTAAATAGTTACCTGTGGGGCAGTTAAATGGTCTCTAGTGAATTCACTTTACCTCCTCCAGAAGCAGGACAATTGTAGGAATTTTTTTTTAATTGTAGGAATTTTCACTGCATGCTTCTCAATATGTTTCAAAATACTTCAGTGCAGCATAAATGTCACTCCAGACTGGGCTTAAAGAGCAAAGAAAGGTTTAATTTGCTGCTTTACTTTGGGCTTGCTCAGTTAACTTTAGAGAATATTCCTACATTTCTATTTGTAATCACAACTCATCCTCAGAACTTAACCCTAAGGGAAAGTCACTCTCCCGGGTCAGTTTTTGCTGAAAGCATGATGACTTCATGACATTGGGTAGCATTTTCATCTCATGTGGTTAAAGGTAAAAATTTCTAGCTCAAAATGGCAACTTTAAACTAAAGAAAAATTCTGGAAAGAGTTTTACCTCTGATGCTTCAATTTACTTAATCCATCTTTCAGTGAAGCACTCATCTCTTTCAAAATCCATTTGTTAAGTACTGATTATGGTCTAAATTATAAGTGAGATATTGCAGATATGACAAAGGATAAAAAATAAATCCTGCCTTTAGTGAGCTCAAAATCCAGCCAAGAAAATGAAATACAAATAACATTAATACAGTTATAACAGTAGCATCATTGAAAAGACACAGAATTTTAAACAGCAAAGAAAGGGCAGGACATGAATCTTCAGTCTTCCACCAGTAAAAAAACTAAAACCAGCAATGGTTTAAATTGCTGCCTGGGACTGAAATCTCAGTGGTGTGGAATTTTAAAAGAGAGATATTTCAGTACTATCTTGGGTGTTCAGGGAGTTAGACTTGCTATGAGAGAAAGATTTACACACATGGAAAAGTGGCATTTCCAGCAAAGAGGATACCAAAGGCATAGAAGTAGGACAATGAGATTTGATGATTTGATTCTATATGTATATATCAAGGTCATGATGTAAAGCATGATGTGAATCTATTTTCACTTAGCAAGTGTACACAGTGAAGCATTATCTTGTTTTTTTCATAGATAAATAAGATACTTTCCAGAGTGATCTCCATGTGCATATGCAAAAACACTATTACCTCCCTAACGTAATGAGCTATTGAGGCCAAGATCCTAGGTTATGTTGGATGACTTCATTTTGTCTGAAAGTCACAGGTAGTACCACTGAAGCTGCTCAGGAACCTCTTTGAATTATCTCATTGGTCACAGAGAAGCCCACGAAGAGGGCGATTTCATTGTATTTAAGTGTAAACACAGAGGGGCTGAAGGACTTACATGTTGAGCATGCCTTCTGTGTGGCCTTATGTTAATCGAAATTTGAAAATCATTACTTTCCTTAATAGTCTAACTCTACCATTTCCTAAACCAGTCATCTGAAGTTCAAAAGGGGGAAGTGGCTTGTTTAGCATTACCAAGCAAATTACCTGCAGACCTCAGACTTGTCCAGGTCTCTGAGATTTCAGTTCGGGGTTCTTTCTAGCGCCAAAAATGTTTCCTCCTCCTATATGCCTGTTGTGCTACTTATTCAGAAAAAAAGCATTTTAGAGATTCACTTTCGGTGCATAATAAACTCCTTTTGACGTATAAATGACATATTTCAGTGTGATTATTTAGAATATTATGTGGCAATAATTTCACGTTACAGAGAACTGTATGAGAATGTATTCTCAACTTGGACTCTTTATATATAGACAATATGAAGCAAAAATGACTGGAAAAGTTGTAATGTAGTCTCAGTATAGACCTACGATTTGTGCTAAAACTTTGTACAGCTAAGATGGCATTGCAGAAAATGGTGCTGAAAATCACCGTAGCACAAGTGAAGTGTCCTATGTCCTTATCATTCATGGACTTAGTGTTTTTGCTCTTCTCAGTAATTCCTGAGTCCGTGAAAGTGACAGGAATATTCTGGACCCTGCCCACAGGAATAACTCCAGAGTTCAACACTTAATTGCTTCGAATAACAAGTAAAACAACTTTTCCTTTTGACTATTGTAAATTAACTAACTGGTATCAGTTAAAGTGGCCATTGTTTTGAGATTTTGAATAAGAGGCTTTCTGCAGCCTCTTAACAAGTCTTTATGAGACTCAAGGTTCAGTTTGAGTCAAAATGATTTCACCTGTGACCAAATATGGACTTTGCATACTGACAATTCCAAGCTTTAATCCATGGCAACACGTGGCTTAGTTTTCTAGAATAAAAATAATACTGTGGGTAGATTGTTGAATTTGTAACAAACTATCTCTACAAAATAATTTCCAGCCAGGTGGCTTCAGCATTATGTAAGTCTTTTTGTTTTGTTTTTCTTAAAATGACCAAGATTTTGAATCTGAGTATTATCTGCCCATCTTGTAGTCCTGCCCACGTTTTCTATGTTTCATCTGGTTTGAGTGCCCACACGGAGCCAAACACTTTCACAGGGATTTTGGAAGTCTTGCTTGGTAGCTATACAAACGAAGTTCCTATTTTGAATTCTCAGATTTTTCCTCTAGTAATATTTTAACTTTAAATAGAGATAGGAGAGGGGAAAGGAAAAACACATCACCTCAATTAGAGTATTCCCACATGTGCTAATCACCTCAGCTGATAGCTGAGATGGGCTTTTGTAACCATTAAAAATCCTGATTAATGGAGTCAGTAGTCTGGTAGAGGGACTTCTTAGTAACTTTTTTTTTTAATCAGGACCCATCCGTTCCTCTTTGATGTCTTCTTGTGTATCATTCCAGGCCCCCTAATTTTTGTGGGCCCTTCCTCAGCTTCCCAATTTGTATTCTTAACATAATATAAAACAGTAGATTATTACCAAGTGAGCATGGCTTGACTGTTACACTTTGTATGGCATTTTTGTTTTTGAAATAAAATGGGTTCAGGAACAAGTATTGGCCCCTTTTCCTATCTCTCCAAATGACTATGTAGGAGTCAACGATTTGTAAGTTCTCCCTCCAGTTCCACACCACGCAGTGAGTGGTAGGGCACATTTCAACCTCCCCTGTCCTTTTCTGGTATATATTTGTTAAAGAGAAATAGCTAATGTGTTGTGTTAGAAAAGAACTGTATCCCTACATTTTCAAGTGAGGAGATAGTTAATTTCAAGTGAAAACATGTTACAATAAAACAGCCATTGTAAAAGCCCTTTTACAATCGTCACCACTAAATGTAAGGCACGAGGTATATATCTTTGTTTTAAATATCCTTATGCGAACAGTATGTATAAAGCATATAAGTGTTTCTCATTTGCAACATCATTTCGAATATCATTTTTCTTTTAAGAAAGAAGTTCAGATATAGGTAGAAATCAAATCATACACTGTTACTATGGTTATCAACTGTTTAATGGAAGCAATTGAAGAACATTTATCCTTGATATTTTCAAATGAAGTTCAGTGAATTGTGCACAGGAAAATACAAATGGATGCATTCATCCCTACTTGAAAAAAAAAAGAAACTTGCTTCTTGCTTTGTTAAACACTTTTTTTTTTTTGCAGTTTTTGGCCAGGGCTAGGTTTGAACCCGCCACCTCCGGCATATGGGGCCAGTGCCCTACTCCTTTGAGCCACAGGTGCTGCCCCTGTTAAACACTCTTCATGTTCTCAGGAAGACATGAAAATCTGGTTCTGTGATAAAAATAACTTCTATGTAGAGTTTTCAGACTTCAATATGAAATTCATCATCAAAACTAATTTAAGGCATTAGGAATATATGTGTACGTAATGTTTCCATTCTTTTGAAAAGCAGTGGTAAACGCTGAAGCTAGACAATAAATGGTGCAGAGGTTGAAGTTTTAATCTGCTGTGTAATGTGAGAGTCATTCATTTTGTCCCCTACCATTTTCCTAATTAACAAACCATATTAGAAGCATATGAGCAGGTTACCTTTTATGCAGTAATCTGGAATGTTGTATAGACAAACTGAGGACAGTTCCAGTTTTTAATTTCCTTTGTCAGGATATCATCCTTTAGGTGCTCTCCAGTCTGCCAGTGAATAACAAGCATTGCTAGCTCCAGATGGTAAGAAATTGAATACTTTGCAGATTACTGCACACCTAAGACAGAAGTTCCCTGTAAGCAGAATGAAGGGGTTGGATACATTCATTAGAATGATAGTGGTAACAAGCAATGGGGATATTAGTCGAGACAATCTTTGTTTCTTTTTAGTAGACCAAGCATTTGCTCCTAATTCAATGTCATTAAATCTCCAATGAGATGCAATGACTTGCTCTCAGTGTAGTTTTACTGCTTATTCAAGTTTGTAAAATGTTGATAGATGAAGCTATTCTTTGAATGGGTTATGTTAATATCCTAGTTGTCTACTAAAAATCCCAGAAAGTGCAATGTGACAAATGGTCACATGACATAGATGACTTACTGAAGGCTGTTCAAATTTTTTGTTAATGAGCAAGATTGAGACTTAAGAATTCTGTAACTGTAAAAATAAAAAGAAAGAAGAAGAAGAACGGAAATAGAAATACGGTAAGAACACCAGGAATAGCTATAAGCAAAACCCAGCATGAGACAGAAGACAAGGTTAATGCAAAAAGATTTGGAGGTAACATCTTTCCTCGAAGCCACTGTTGCTTCTTTTGCCTGCATAAGGTTACTTGGTATGGCTGATGATTGCCTGGCTTTAGCCAAGTTTATTAAGAAGAAAAATTCTAACATAGTTTTGTAGGCTTGAAGAAACAATTAAACAATAAGTATTTTCAAGCTGCAAGTAGGGGTATTCTGTTCCTTTGACATGTAAGCATACTTCATATGGACCAGTTAAACAAAGCAAAGCAGGCCAAGTGCAGTGACTCATGCTTGTAATCCTAGCATTTTGTGGGGCTAAAGTGGGAGGATTGCTTAAGGCTAGGAATTTCAGACTAGCCTGGGCAATATAACATGACCTGTCTCTACAAAAAAATTCTTACAAATTAGCCAGGCATGATGGCCTGTGAATATAGTCCTAACTGCTCAGGAAGCTAAGGCAAGAGAATTGCTTGAACCTAGGAGTTCAAGGCTTTAGTGAAATATGACAACGCCATGGAACTCTAGCCTAGGCAACAGAACAAGATCCTGTTTCAAAACAATCAAACAAACAAACAAACATAAAACAAAAACAAAAAGAAAAACTATTTTTAAGCTGGATTTTTTAGGGTATAATTTGCATTCAGTAAAATTTATCCTTTTTAAGTGCACAGTTCCACACATTTTAAGACATATGTAACCTACTTTCAAAATGTCTTCATCACAACAAAAACTGTCATGTTCCTTTGTAGTCAATCCATCCTTCCTATACCCAGTCCGTGGGAGTCACTGATTAGTCTGTATTCCTATAAGCCTACATTTTCTAGAATATCATATGAATGGAATTTTGAAATATGTAGCCTTTTGTATGTGGCATATTCCCTTTAATAAATGATGCTTTATAGAGTCATTCATATTCTTGTGTGCAATAATTGCTTTTTAGGATAAAATAATATCTGTGCTTTGTAAATGAGTTGAAAAATAGTATGAAGAAATATCACCAATAATCCCACTGGAAAGATAACCACTATATCAACTTATTTTTTAAACATTTACTTTAATGCTTTTATTTATGCTTATACCATTGCCAGTGCACAAATACACACAGACCAACACCCTCACACACCATCATCATCATCACCCTTGGGTAAGATGACCAGACGTCCCGCTTTTGAACAATTTGTCCTGCGTCCTGAAGTGTTTTAAAAAGTCCCGATTTTTGGAAAGAATGCACGACAAGCTAGGGAACGTGGGAGAACAGGAAGGAAATATAGGGTTTTGAGCTGCCATGTGGCTATTTTGCCAGGATATGAGTTTTATATTATTTTTGTTAATTTTATAATGTTAAACTTTAATAATAACAAATAATTGTTGAGAACTGATTATCAAAGTTTGCATTGTTGTCAGCCCCCCCCCCATCAATGGTGTCCCACTTTACCAATGTTAAAATCTGGTCACCTTATCCTTGGGCCTTCTACTATAAATATATATATATATATATATATATAGTTTTGTGTTTTTTCAGAAAACATTATATTAAGATAAGTTATTTTTCATGTTATTAAAGTCTTAGTGAGCTTAATTTTAAGGCCTAAAAATTCCAGATTGCATGTCAGGTACCTAGCAGTGACTGTATTTTCAGATACGTGGTGCCTTGTGGTTATTTACAATTTATTAGTAGCATAATGCAACAGTGAAAATCTTTGGACATAATGCTTCTAAGAACTAGAAACTTTAGTTGTCAGCTGATATAGATTTTTTTAGCCTTAGTATAAAATACAAAATCTAATGTAAGTGTGACAAATGCAAAACAAGGAGGATTGTATTACCACAAAAAAACAGTCTGATAAAAGTAGATTTATGTAATAGAAATACTACAAAACAGACTCAAAAAATAAAAAACACACACAAGCAAACAAACAAAACAGTGTATAGGAATAAATTCTCTTTATTAAAATTTTCATGAAGCACTTGATGTGTATCATCTCATTTAACTCTTGCAACAATCTGATGAAGTAGTATGGTAGGAGGCACGATATCCCCCTTTTAATGTCTGGAGCCCAATATCTGAAACCTATGAATATGTTTTCATATGTGGGAAAAGGGACTTAGAATAAGGTTAAAATGTTATTAAAATAGGGGAAATATTCTAGATTTTCTAGGTGGACCCAATATAATCAACATTAGCCTTTAAAAGCAGAGACCTTTCCCTGGCTGGAATAAGATATGGCTGAAGGCAAGCCAGAGGGGTCTTGGACCACTGACACCTTTGTTTGTTTCAGCCTTTTGAGAACCAGAGCAGAGAAGCAAGTCAAGTCTACGTGGAACTCTCATTTCATAACTATAAGGAATGAATTTGTGTTGTTTTAATATACTTCATATGGTAATAAGTTATGGGAGAAATTGAAAACTAATATAGTTAGGTCCTATTATTATAATTAAAACTGAAAATGTGGAGCAGTCCAGTCATTTGCTCAAGGTCACTTTGTGGTCCAGTCAAGATTTAAATCCAAGTCAAACCAACTTTTGGGGAAAAATTCAGTATGTATCTTTTTCTAAATTATTATTTATTTCATTGCTTTAAAGATGGATATGGTGCCCCCTTAATGATTTTTAAATTATTCACATTTATTGTAAAATCTTTCGAGATTTAGTAAAATGATGTTATTTTTATATTCCTTTGCTATTTGTTTTAGCCTCCTCTGTTTTCTTCATCCAGGTTTGACTATTTTGCTTTTTCAAGAACTAGACTTCAATTATATTGATTAAATTTACCATCTTCTTTCTATATTCTATTTTTTATTAATTTCTTTACTTTTAATTTTTTTGAAAATTATTTTTGTACCTTGCCTTGGATCATGGCTATAATTGTGTCCATCACCCAAATAGTACTCATTGTACCCTTTGGGTAAGCTTTCGACACCCTCTCTCCCCTCTACCCCCTGTTTGTTTCCAGTGAGATTTTCCCTTTGTGCACATGTGTGCTCATCAGTTAGTTGTAGTTCAATAGAGAGTACACATGATTTTTTTTTTTATTCTTGAGATATTAAACTTAGTATAATGGTCTCTAGTTTTATTCATTGTTGCAAAAGACATTAATTTACCCTTTGTTGTCGCTGAGTATATATGTATACATGTATGTATTCAGCCACAACAAAGGATGAATTAAAGCCTTGGTACTCCATGGTATATACATATGCTACATTTTGTTAATCCACTCATGAATTGATGTGCACTTGGAATGATTCCACATTTTTGCAATTGTGAAATGTGATGCAATAAGCATTTGAGTGCAGGTGTCTTTTGATAAAGTGACTTATTTTTCTTTGTGTAGATACTCAGTAGCAGGATTGCTAGATCCAATGATTGGTCTGCTTTTAGTTCTTGTAGGAATCTCCATATTGTTTTCCATAGAGGTTGTAGAAGTTTGTAGTTACATGGTCTGTTTCAATGATGACTCTTCTAATGTTTATTTAAAATAAGTATGTAAACACTAATTTGAGAGCAACCATTATCTGTATTTTTGTTGAAGTTTGTAATTCAGTAATTCAATTTCTCTGCCTGTTCACAAACTGTATTTGTTAGTTTCTGATTATAGTATATTGAATCCCCCCATTATGTTTATTGTATTCCTAATTTCACTTTGTATTTCTTTTCTTTCTTTCTTTCTTTCCTTTCTTTCTTTTTTTTTTTTTGAGACAAATTCTCACTATGTTGCACTTTGGTAGAGTGCTGTGTTGTCACAGCTCACAGCAACCTCAAACTCTTGAGCTTAAGCAATCCTCTTACCTCAGCTCCCAAGCAGCTAGGACTACAGGCACTTGCCACAATGCCTGGCTATTTTTTTGTTTGCATTGTCATTGTTGTTTAGCTGGCCTGGGCTGGGTTCAAACCCGCCAACCTTGGTGAATGTGGCCCGTGCCATAACCATTGTGCACAGGTGCCGAGCCTTCCCATTGTATTTCTATTAAATTTTGTTTCATACATTTCAAAGCTATAGTGTCATATGAATGAAATTGTATGACTCCTCTCTTTTTTGTAGATTATAAAAATATTCAATATATTCAAAATAGTTTCTTAATATGAATTAACCTTGAATTTTTATTTTGCCTAATATTTATATGATTATAATTACTTTATTTGTATTATAAAACTCATCATTTAATTTCTCAATACAATCTGTGTGTCTGTATAGTCTAATAAATACATTTAAGTTATTCTGATATTAATAGACTGGAACACATTCTTGCCCACTGTTTGTGATTTTGTTATGGTGCTTTCAATTTGTTTCGTGGTTTCCTTTTAAAGCTTTTACTTGGTTTCATGTTTTCCTTGAAATTTCTCTTTTACCCTAAGGCTTGGAAATTATATTCACATTTATATTCTTCAAGAATTGTTGTTAAAATTTAATATACATACCTATACATATTTTTCTGATATCTAGATTTAATTTGTATCTTTCTCCTCTCCTCTGAGAACATTTGCATACTTTATACTTTCTTACATTTGATAATCCTTAATTATGCGCTTCAATTGTGTGTTTAAGAGTCTCTGATGACTTATCTTTAGCATGCTTCTCCTCTTAACTCTTGCTGACCTCAAATGATTATTGTAGAGGAGTGGTCTGGACTCCTAGGGAGATTATTTTTGGACTCTGTCTTGTTCTTTTGGGTATTGTTAGTCTTCCTGCTTTTTAACCTATTTACTGCTCCTTCTTCAGGCTACACATCTTTGTTGCTTACTCCCAAGTGAAAAGTAGAGAAAGAGCAACGTGCCATGACGATTTTATTATGGTATCCTCCCCCAAATTTGCTCTGTTCATTAACCAATGACCTCCTCCTCTGGTATATGCCACTTGAAAAAGTAAGGTACCCTTGTGGTCATTCTCACTCCTTTTCTATTTTTATAACATATTTTTCTCATTTGGTGCTGTGATTTTCTTTTCAATCCAATTCCGTCTGCCTTGACTTCAACCGATATTCCTGACTTCAGAGGGGTGAAACGGATACACGGAGGGTTAAGTATTTTATTCAAAGTCATATAGATAGTAAGTGACAGAAATGTATTTTTGAATCTGGTCAGTCTGGTTTCACAATTCATGTTTTTAATCTTTGAACCACATAGCCTTCCTTTTCTGCCTGTAGTCTTTTTTCATTAAATTGATGATTTTTAAAATGGGCTACCTCTGTAAGAAACAGTATTACTTTTCATTAAAATAAAAATAGCAATAAAGTAATACAGCTGAAGATTAATATCTAGTTCTCATATCTCCAGGGTGTTACTGACTATTCATAGAAACTTGTTTTTGTTTTAATCATTACTGTTACTGTAAATTCTTACCTTAGCCATATAAAGAATAGAAATATCATTTTAATTAATTGCCCATAAAACAAGAGCACCACATAATTCATTAAACATGACTAAAATTAAAGCCAGCGGCATCCAAAGCAAGTAAAGGGATTTATTTCTAATTCAAATACTTTGAAAACTAAAGTGTATAAATGTGAAAAGTATTAGAAACCCAAACAAACTCAGTCTATTTCCTGTGATTGATTTTTCTCCTCCTGAATCTCTCCCTTACGGATATGTCAGAAATGTTCAGGTCTTGCCAGAGAGATTGGAGACCAAATGAATTGTCAGAGGACTTTCACTTGAAAACTTTAAAAAATACCTGCAAAATCATCAACAAGTTAATTTACTTCGGGCCTCTATTTCTGTGTGCTTCCCATACAATTCAGAATGCATTATCTGTTTCTCTTTTTAAAGAGAAAGACATTGAAGGCTCACATTTTTTCTTCTGTGTGATTGCAATATTCTCATTCCAGTGTATTAAAAAAAATACATACAGTGAAGACATTCTATGATGTATTACAAGAAAACAAAAATGCTAATAATGTTGAACCCAGTTCTTTCTTTTAACTCTCTGACCTCATTAGCTACATCTTTTTATCTTTGGAGCAGGAACTGCCATCACTATAGCAAATGCAAAATGTGTGCGTATGCATGTTCCTGATAGGTAGGAACTAATCAAACCCCTCCCCTCTCTTCCCCATACAACCATTGTATGTATGTATGTATATGTGTATTATACACACACACACACACACACACACACATACATATATACATATATATATTTTTCAATCCTTGGCATTTTATTAAGGTCTTTTTCCTTGGATATAACATTCTATGCACAACTTCATTGCTCCATAATATGAAGTGATTAGAAATCTCAGAGACACTAGTTATTTTATTTTTACTATGGAGGGTTACTATGAACATACATATGATTAGGTTACAATATTTGTGTTTGTAAGGTAAAGTTCAAATTCTCAGTTGTAGTTGAGTCCTTCACCCAGGAAGTGTGCCATATACTCCTACATCATACCTGATGGTAGAAACTAATCAAGCCCTGCCCCCTCTTCCCTTCTGGAACTTAATTGTGTGTTTTTTTTTCTCTTGTGTGGTTCTGTAATTGTTGGTCTACTATTTTCAGATTAGTAATGAGTACATGGGAAGCTTTCTTTTCCATTCTTTAGATATTTTACTTAGGAGAATGTTCTGTGAATCTATCCAGACAAATACAAAACGTGCGAAGTATCATTTTTTATGGCTGAATAGTGTTCCATGGTGTTTATCAATGCATGATGGACACTAATTCTTAAAACAAGGATGCTATTGTACAACCATCCTATTCTAGTTCTTCCCTTGAGAGTCTTGATGAAGGTGAGGAGGTAACTCGATTGGCTTAACATTACCAGCTTATTCTGTTGTGATCCTTATTCTTCAAGCTTTCTTTGATCTCAACTGGAAGAATTATTTCAGGAACTTACAGGACTTTTGGAGAGCTAGAAATTAAAGGGTTTCAACCGTTGTTATAATTGGGTTAAACTGAACAAGTCTTTTTAAAATTTTAATTATTAGGAAAATTCTCCTAAAGGATAGGATTGAAAAGTGAACCGTTCAGTCAGTGGAATTTAATTGTGTAGACTAGACTGAGTGCCTTTCCATTTTAACTTCAGGCCAGAGGCAGAAGTACTATTTGTTTATAGAGTAGACACAGCCAACAATGAGCAGAGACTGTTAACTCAGCAAATCGTGGTGCTCCTCACACCTCGTCTTTTTTTATTATTACCTAATCTACCTCTTCTAGATGAAATCACACTGTCTCCAGACTCCTTCTTATTTGTTTCCCTCGACTGAAAATAAAATATCCACTCCTAGGGGTAGATCTAGCTGGTTTGGGCCGTTGTTAACATGCCCTAACCTGCTGTCCTCTGCTCAGCCAGTCTCCTTTTTCTGACCCTCCAAATAATCTTCAGATCTTACCCATATAGCACTGATTCATCATTATTTTTGAATTCAGAGTAGTTTTCCCCTACAGTTTCCATCTCTAATGCTGTATGCGGCTGAATCCAGGTCACATACCAACCTATCCTCATCCAGCTGGCAGTCCTAGACTTAGGTATACACCTTGCCCATCCCACCTCCTCTGTCACTCCTTGGCTTGCCATATCTCATGTCTGCTTATAAACCTGTACTAACTTTAGATGCTTTTCAATTCTCTAAACTTTAAGTTTAATTTCTGGTCCCTTTTCATTTATGAAAAAAATATTTTCTTATGATAAATAAATGAATACTGAAAAAATCTACCTGCTGCATAGAAAGTAATTGATGATATGTACTAAATTTAAACGTTTCATATAAAATTTAAAAGGGAATAAGATATGACGATATGAAGCTAATTTACCTTTTCTAGATGAAGATATGAAGATAATAAATAAAAAGGATTTGATTTTGCCATTTATATTGGTTTTTATATGAGATAGTAAACCTAAACTTGAACTGCTCCTCCTCCTCTGTGTCTATGTACATATACATATGTAGACTAATCAAAATGTTTTAAATCTAGGCTCCTAATTTGTAAACACTTTAAGACAGTTATTTATATAGAACTTGGTAGACACCATTTACTGTCACCTTCATACTTTCGTCTTGCATAATGTTTAAATGTGCTTTATACTATTAAATGGGTGGAAAATTGTGTCTTTATTTTGCATTTTGTGAAATGACTCTTTTTAGTGTCAGTATTGGGAGGCTGCAATAAACAGATTTCACTTTGTATTTATATAGTAGAATAAGCTATAGATTGAACTAATTTGGATTGCATAACTGCCCTAATATTTCATAAATCCTGTCTAGGAATTTCCCACTTGGGACACATAAATTAGGGTTAAATATACTAATAGTGAGTTTTCTCTCACTATTATGAAACTAAAATCTAGGAGTAAAATTAGAGTTTCACACATGCTTTCATTTCAATCTCACAATTCCATCAAATAGGCAAGATAGCCATTCACATGAAGCTCAGTGATTTAGACAAAGTCTTACTCATTCCTACATAATAAATTTGGTGACCTCAATCTGGGGTTTTATTTTAGACCTCTAGATGCATTGTTTGTTATTGCTGTTTTGTTTCTTGTATTTTTGGTTATCCTACAGCATTTATACTTTCATTATTTTTTATTTCAACATCTCTTATTATAAGAGTTGAAAAATCGAACCTGTTCACCACTAAGGGCAATGCCAAAGTATTAGTGCTCGCAGAAACACACACAGGCCTAAGTGAACACTATTACTTTTTTTCTGTTTAGGATACAAAGAGAACTTATGTTTGTGTTAAACAATGACATTACAATTTTAATTTTTTTTTGAGACAGAGTTTCACTTTGTTACCCTCAGTAGAGAGCTGTGGTGCTATAGCTCACAACAACCTCCAACTCTTGGGCTCAAGCAATTCTCTCGCCTCAGCCTCCAGAGTACCTGGGACTACATACATCTGCCACAGCACCCGGCTATTTTTAGAGACAGGGTCTTCCTCTGGCTCAGGGTGGTCTCAAACTTTTGAGCTCAGGCAATCCATAATTTTAATATCTTATCATTAAACTAAGAAGTATATTAGCACAAGCACTAGGGATTTAAAAATTTTTATTTTTATTTTTATTTTTTATTTTTATTTATTTATTTATTTATTTGAGACAGAGCCTCAAGCTATCCCCCTGGGTAGAGTGCCATGGCATCACGCTCACAGCAACCTCCAACCCCTGGGCTCAAGCGAGTCTCCTGCCTCAGCCTCCCAAGTAGCTGGGACTACAGGTGCCCGCCACAACGCCCGGCCATTTTTTGGTTGCAGCCATTATTGTTGTTTGGCGGGCCCAGGCTGGGGATTCGAACCTGCCACCTTAGGTGTATGTGGCTGGCACCTTAGCCGCTTGAGCCACAGGCACTGAGCCGGGATTTAAAAAATTATATTGAAATTTAGTTTGATAATATGCAAGCTGTGTCTGTCCTTATGTAAAAGTTATGGAATATGATCTCATTTATCTGATTGTGGAATTTCATGGCTGGCGTCAAATTGCCTGATTGGTCAAACTGCACTGATTAATATTTATTAGGAAGATAGTGAACACAATCTTTGAGAAGACCATATTGAAAAGATTACCTGACGCTGTTGATTCAACACATATTGACTATTTTTGCTATTCTTGAAGAAAGTGATATTTAGGGCAGGAGTTACATAAAACCTCACATAGTTAGTCTTATAAATTAAATGAATGTTTTAAAATAATTATTCATTAATGAAACTTAAAACTATTTAAGAAACAATAGAGCAATCCCTAAACCGTACACATTGGCACTCATTTCCTATTCATGCCTATGTAGAGGTGTGACTCATTTCTATATACAATTTTTTTTATTAAATCATAGCTGTGTATATTAATACAGTCATGGGGTACAGTGTGCTGTTTTTATATATAATTGGATATATTTTCATCAACTGGTTAACATAGCCTTCATGTCGTTTTCTTAGTTACTGTGTTAAGACATTTATATTCTTCATTTAGAAAGATTCACATGTACCCTTATAAGATGAACCATAGACGTGATTGGACTTTCCCTCAGAAAAATTGATTACAGACTGATTTCATAAGAAATAACTGAAGATCATTTAGATCATAAATATGAATCTAAATAACACCATAAATATGAGAAATGGAATGTGGTACATTGCTTTGGAGGAAACAAATTTGCAAGCACATTTAGTTACTGCTTTTGGGTAATTGCCCATTTTATAATACTACCCTATGCTTATTACTGAATCCTAGCATACTTTCGCAAGTCTGAAAAGCCAAAGAATGACCTCATACAATTTAGCTGCCTTTGTATTATACAGTATTTGATTCACAAGCCAATACAAATTTAGTTCAGTTGAACAATAAGCATGTAATATTTTTGATTTTTCAAATAAGATGTTGGTGAGAATACTTTGATTAATTTAAAATAAGCTAGTAATTGTGAATAGCCTCATCTTAAATCTTTGAAATATAATTTCTTTTTAATTTAAACTTGATAGAAATTATAACCTGAATAATGAGATTATCTTCTATTATTGCCATGCCTACATGTAAGAAGTTTTTGCAGTATGATGAATAATTTTTAAGGTGGGTGCACGTGTGTGTGTGTGTGTGTGTGTGTAAGTGTGCTCGCAAATTAGCATTATCTACTCTATAAGGTAAAAAAAGTGAAGCAAATGGCTTGTTTGGGTATTACTTTAGGGAGAATTCTGAGATGTCCCCCGCCCCCAATTCTTGGCCACTAGCATATGCACATCTTCCCCAGTTATTCAAACACTAACTTGGGTGCTGTTAAGAAGAGATTTTAGAGATACAATTAAAATCTCTAATCAGTTGATCTTAAGATAGGGAGAATATCTGTGTGGACCTGACCTAATCAGATGAGAGTTTAAATTTAAGTGTAGAGGTCAGAGATACAGTAAGTCGGAGACTCGACAAGTACATTCAGTATTTGAATACTGTACTGGCTTGAACCAGTGGCTCAAACTTTTAATTCTAGCACTTTAGGAGGCTGAGGCAGGTGGATTAATTGAACTCAGGAGTTCGAGACCAGCCTCAGCAAGTGTGAGACCCTGTCTCTATTAAAATTACAAAAACTGACTGGGCATAGTAGTAAATGCCTATAGTCCCAGCTACTCAGGAGGTCGAAGCAAGAGAATCGCTTGAGCCCGGGGTTTGAGTTTGCTGCGAGCCATGAGGACTCCATGTGCTCTACCAGGGTTACAGAGTGAGAATCTATCAGAAAAAAAAGGAAGCCTGTGTTGCAGGCCTGAAGATGGAGGTATATAATGGGTAACTTCTTGAAACTGAGAGTAGCCCTTGGTCATTATTCACCAAAAAAATACAGAGATTTCAGTGCTGCAGCTACTAAATTCTGACAAAACCTGAATGGATTTAGATGAGAATCTCAAGCCTCAGATAAGATTGCAGATCCATATAACATCTTGATTCAAACCTTTCTGAAGTGAGGATAGACCCAGCAAGGCCATTTTGGGACTACTGACAGAGAGGAACTACGATACAATGCAGTTATGTCGTTTTGAGGGGATAATTTTGTGTTAACTTGCTATGCAACAAAAGAAACACATATTTTTTAACTTTTGATTTAGTTTTTGAGATAGGGTCTCACTGTTTCCCAGGCTTGCCTTGAACTCCAGGGCTCAAGCAATCTTCCTGCTTTATGGTTCACTCATGGTCTTTATTATATCCTATTTATGTACAAATTTGCTCTTCCTTACAAGGAGACATCACTGTGCACCTATATTTCCTTGTATGTGGAAGGTGATTCACATACATATTTGATGGATGGATGAATGGATAGATAGATTGATGAGTGAGTGAATCTTTCTTTCTTTCTTTTTTATTTTGGCCAGGGCAGGGTTTGAACCCAACCACCTCTGGCATATGGGGCCGGCGCCCCACTCCTTAAGCCACAGGTGCCGCCTGAGTGAGTGAATCTTAAGAGTTGGCTTTTGGTATCCTAATGATTTATCTACTTTTCCTTCCCTCACTCCTTTGTGTATGATTAATCTCCTTTTTTGGTTAGTTTCTCACTAGCCATACCCTCTTGTCATCACTCTCTTGTCTTGTTAACCTGGACTTTCCCACTGCTTTTCTCTCTTTTCTATATATCTATGAGCAGTAAACCTGAAAACAGACTGCATGAGAAAGTGTGGAAACCTGGAATTTCACTGTTCTAATTTAGCTTGAGGGAATTACTGGATGTGTGGGGAGAACCACTCTATGGTTATTCAATTGATCTCATTTAATGCTGAAAAATCTTTCAGAAGTAAATGTTTTATATACTGTGTATAAATAAATATATATGTGTGTGTGTATATATATATATATATATACAAGACATTTTTAAGATCATCTTAATACCTTTGTTTTTTAAAAGTCTACATTATATAAAATCTAAGTCAAAGTCCTCTGTGACTAGCAACCAAGAGAGTGTAGTTATTAGTCACTGTGTAGAGAAAAACAACTGTCATCTGGGCTTGAATAAGCAATTAGAATAATCTACTTCTAGTGTCATAATTGCCTATTTTGCAGAAAATTCAGTGGTGACTCTTCACTCTCATTTCTTAAAAATTTGTTGGTGGTTCTTTACATGCTTCCTTCCTTCCTTCCTTCCTTCTTTCCTTTCTTTCTTTTCTTTTCTTTTTTTTTTTGCTGTTTCTCCTTCAATTGATTTTCATGATGTAATCAGCTGTATTATTCACCAATTCAAAAATGTTCAGAGAAAAAAGTAAAAATAGACATAGTGTCCTACTGTCTTTGAGTTTATATTCTAGTAAGAGAATATGGACAACAAATAAGTAGAAGATATAGTGTATTAAATAATGACCATGGACAAGAGGACAAATAAAAGAGAAGGGAGTGACTTTGAGCCAATGCCTTGGCCAAAGATGGTGCCAGTGATAAGGTAAGACTATTCAGAAGACACTTGAGGAACATGGTAGGTGACATCAGACCCATACAAATGAATAGAGGATTTGTGCAGACTTCTAGACAAAGAAGACTAGAAAGTTCAGTCCCTGAGGCAGATATACAGTGGCCAGACTAGTAAACATAGGCCAGAGTTAACTTCCAGATTCACAAGTGCCTAATACATAGTAGTCCTCAATATTTTTTACTGACCAAATGACAAGGGGCTCAGGACATTGAAGTTAGTCTAGACCTCATCCTTAGATGTTGATGGGGCACCTGGCATTATACTAGGATGCACCAGTTTTGATCCATAAACTGATTTGGAACTATCAGCCCATAACTAAGTGGACTCAGGGAAGAACATCATGCAGAGGCATGAATTCCTTGGACTTTATGTGTCCCATTGACCTGGTCCTTTTTGGTATAGCCAGGAACAAAGCCCCTTCCTATTAATCTCAGTTATTCTTTGAGTGGGCCTGCTCATACCGTGCAACTTTCAAACAACCTCTACTTTCATGCAGCTGCCATACAACCACCTGCTCAGCAAGAAGAGAACATTTTGAAGTATATTATTTTCTTTGTGTGCTTTCCGAAAACAGATAACTGAATGTAAATACACAAGAGCATTTACATTCACGGGCAACATTTATGAATATACATTAGCATAAAATCTTGTCGCTATGCTTTTGGTATACTCTCTTATAAATCTATTTTTTTTGCCAGTTGTAGTTTAAGTTCTATTAACAATTAACTGAACTGCCAATCAGTTCAATTGCTTATGGGATGTTTTCTCAGTAGTGCATTGGTTTTGTCACTATTAAATCAAGGAGTCTGTATAATGACCACAACCTCACCTCTGTTCAATAAGCTCCTGAGGTCATCTCACACAATAGATGATGTGGCTGAGGTTGGCTAGGAGGTCCACTGTCTGGTTTCCCATGGTTTTCTAACGTATGTGGAAGGGAAAGTGATTTCCACTGCAGAACTTCAGTTTCAAAAATTTCAGGAAGTGGGCAGTGCCTGTAGCTCAAAGGAGTAGGGCGCCAGCCCCATATGCCAGAGGTGACGAATTCAAACACAGCCCCGGACAATAACTGCAAAAAAACAAAACAGAACAAAAATTTCAGGACGGATTTTAAGTGATATTAGAATTCAAAAATTATCCACATTGTTTCTAAGGCCCGTTAATGTTCTGTGACAATTCTTTCCCTTTAATGAAGAAAACCAAATAAAGAATTTATTTCAATTGTTTGATTTACATTGTGTTTTTTCTTCATCTGCTCTGTACTTTTGAACCATTTTTGTCTATGGAATCATACAGAGGTCAGTAAAAAAACTTACTGTAGAAACGGGGATCATTACTCTACTATATAAATATGTGTATTAAATACATGATTGATGAGTTCTGTTAAAGAGAACAATTGAGCACATATATAGAAGACAGGTGAACTCTGTGTATGCCAAGTTTTCCCTGCCTTTAGAGAATGTTGGGAGTGTACCATTTCCCTGTACCTTCTCAGTTTCATCTAAGTGCTTGATATCTAAGGAGTGTGAAGACTGAGCCATCTGTAATGCCATCCTAAGGCTCCAGTAAGAATCCAAGGCCTGGGTTAGAGAAAGATCTCTCTGGTTGGTTCAAGTATCCACTCACTGTTTCTGACTTTCCAATCTCATAATATTGCTTATAATTTCCTCTTCAATGGAAAATAATGAAGGGCTGACAATCCTCTTCCTGGACATAAAGAGTGATTCATGCTGAGAATAACACTAGTATTTGCTGAAAAATTTAATAAATCAAGTTATTAACAAATATTAGTTAATTATGTATATGTTTTCTCTAAATTGCAATTAGGAATAAAATAATAAATTAAATTATGTATTTTCCCTGACTTCAAGGATATGTTTTTCCTGAAGGAGGTTAGATGGGTTAGAAAGATAGATTCTCCTTCACACACACATCAAATTCATAACATAAAGCAAAAAGTAATACTTGTTGAGGAGGTACTATTTGTCATGGTAACTTGAAAACTAAGAAATAGTATTTACTGCATTCCTTGTCCTCAGATATAAAGAAATATTTGTGAACAATATGCCATTGGGGTATTAAACTGAAGGATAAGTTGATCTGATATATATAGGCAAATATTTCTTATGGTATTAAGGGGGGAGTCAAGCAGGATTACAAATTTTGTGGTCTGAGCGACTGAATGAATAGTGGTGTCATTCAATAAGACAGAAACTCAAGACTCACAGTTGTTACCCAAACAACTGTGGTGACAGCGAAAGCAGTTGACAGGAGCATTATCAATCCAGTTTCATAGAACAAAAATACTGGGCAGTGTTTACATATTACCTTCTGTTTTGACCTATCATATAATACGTTACCTAAAAAGCTTTAATTCTTTCAGAAATGATCCCACCTGAATAGAACTTATATGTTAGTCTGCTGGGGGAAGATGAACATCAAATATTACATAAGTGATTATAGTTTTAATAGGAACTAAGAATACAGGAATTTAGAAATGTATGGAAGAAGGTGTTCTAATCCAATATGGGAATGTAATGGACCTCCTTGAAGTCAATTTTTGCACGTAACTGCCAGTAGTATCTGATTGTTCTGTGAGACATTTAGTTCAATTCCTTGATTTATTTTTTGTCAAAATCCCGAAGCTCCTCTTTAGTTATAGCAAGATCTTACATATATTCAGAGCCTCAATCTTCTTAACTGGAAAATGGAGATAATAAGATTTTCCATTCAAGCCCTCATATAAAATACACAGCATGGTGCTTAGCAGTGTAGATCCTTTTTCTACCTGTCCCCCAATCTGGTTCGTTCAGCTTTTTATATTCAGCAACACAGCTCATCAACGCATCTAAATCTGTCTTTTTCTCTTTTCCTTCAATGTTTGACTTTTCATCTATTTCATTACCTTTAAGATGGAAAGTCCATTCAAAAGTCTTACCATAGTAAAATCACCCTGAGATATCATCTAACCCCAGCAAGAATGGCCTATATCACAAAATCTCAAAACTACAGATGCTGGCGTGGATGTGGAGAGAAAGGAACACTTTTACACTGCTGGTGGGACTGCAAACTAATATAACCTTTTTGGAAGGAAGTATGGAGAACTCTTAAAGAACTCAAACTAGACTTTCCATTTGATCCTGCAATCCTATTACTGGAGATCTACCTAGAAGAAAAAAAAAATTCTTTTATCATAAAGACACTTGCACTGGACTATTTATTGCAGCTCAATTTACAATCAGCAAATTGTGGAAAAAGCCTAAATGCCCACCAACCCAGGAATGGATTAATAAGCTGTGGTATATGTACACCATGGAATACTATTGAGCCTTTAAAAAAAATGAAGACTTTGCATCTTTTATATTAACATGGATGGAAATGGAACACATTATTCTTAGTAAAGCATCAAAAGAAGGAGAAGCAAGAATCTTATATACTCAATTCTGATATGAGGACAATTAATGACCTAGTATATGGGGGGGGGAGAGATCAAAGAGAGGAAAGAAGGAAGGGGGTGGGGTTCTCAGTGTGTGACACAATTTTGGGGGAAAGAACACAATTATAAAAGGGACTTTACCTAACAAATGCAATCAATGTAATCTGGTTCTTTGTACCCTCAATGAATCTCCCCAAATAAAAAAAAAAAAAAACCTTAAGCCACGTATAGATATTAGAATGGTTTCTGATATGTAGCACATCTTCAAGAAGTATTTACTACTATTATTCTTGGGTTTCGGCTCTGGTGATGAATTGGTACAGAGCTAAATAAATAAATACTTATATGCCTCACCAAAAGAGTTTCAAGGCATAGTGACCATTATTCAGAGAAGCAAAATAGCTATTCATAATGCTATTAGGATTATTAGAAAGGTAAGTACAGTCAGTATTCTTTACCCCTTTCCCCATACTTACAGATTATACAGAGTCCCTCACTTATTGTTTTCACATGATAGTGCTCCAGGAAAAAATTGTGTCACCTAAGCAATAATCATCCAACATAATATCCACACTGTATTTTACAAATAGATGAGCAGATACAAAATCACCATTTTATTTTTATGGTTGAATAGTATCTTTTGTAACAGCCTGGATGGTACTGGAAACCATTCTCTTAACTGAAGTATCACAAGAATGGAAAACCAAACACCACATGTACTCATACTCAATATTATAACAAATTGGAACTAGTCAATCAAGTACACATGTGGAGGCATAACCCGAACAAAATTAAGTAAGTGGAAGGGGGGAAGAAGGGGTAGGGCAAATTCACATCTAACTGGTGCAATGAACATATTTAGTGTGAAGAGCACACTTATAATCTTGACTTAAAATGTACTGAAACAAATTATGTAACCAAAATGTGTGTGCCCTATAATATTCTGGAATTAAAAAAGAAATCAGTTACTAAAGATACAGTCATATACCATGTAACAACTTTTTTTTTTTTTTTGAGACAGAGTCTCACTTTGACACCCTTGGTAGAGTACCATGTCTTCATAGCTCACAGCAACCTTAAACTCCTGGGCTCAACTGATACTTTCAACTCAGACTCCCAAGTAGCTGGGACTACAGGAAGCCACGACAATGCCCAGCCATTTTTAGACATGTGGTCTCGTTCTTTCCCAGACTGGTTTGGAACTCCTGAGCTCAGGCAATCCACACACCTTGGCCTCCCACAGTGCTAGGGAGCTAGCACAATTGTGAGCCACCACATCTGACTTACACATAACAATGTTGATCAACAAAGGACTACATATGTGACAATGGTCCTACACGATTATAATACTGTATTTTTATTATACCTTTTCTATGTTTAGATACATAAGTATGTACCATTGTATTACAATTACCTATAGCATTCAATACAGTGGCATGCTAATTAGGTCCCTAGCCTAGGAGCAATAGGCTATACCATATAGCCTAGTTATGTAGTAGGCTGCACCATGCAGGTTTGTGTAAACACACGCTTTGATGGTCACAGGATGATGAAATTGCCTGATGATGCATTCCTCAAGACATAGCCCTGTCATTAAAAGATTCATGACCATATTAATTTACTTTTCATGTTTTCAAATTTTGTGATATTTGTGGCATCTGTTAGATTGTATAATACTTGGTGTTTCTTCATTTAAAATAAACACTTCTAGATGGCGCCTGTGGCTCAAAGAACTAGGGCGCCGGCCCCATATACTGGAGGTAGTGGGTTCAAACCTGGCCCCAGCAAAAAACTGCAAATAAATAAATAAATAAAAATCTGCTTTTAAAAATATATGAACTGTATATGTGTGAGAGATGGAGTTGGGGGAAATTTTCTGTGAATAAATACAAAGTACATATTTATTGTTATATATAAATGTCTGTATGTGTGTGGTAATGGAGAGTTAAAACCTTTCTACACAAATTTGGATTTATTCAGTCTTAAAAAAATGCATTTTCCTCCAAGGTACTCATCGACAAATCCAGGAGTAAGCAACTTAGAATTGGATGTCAGAGAGATATGAGAAGGGATTTTGAATTTTCTACAGGGTTATCCTCTTAGTTTCTTTGTGACTTCAAACTTGGTTTTATGTTTCAGTCTTCAGCCCTAGGCCACCCCTCCCCACAGTAGATGAGGAATTTGTTGGGATGCCTCTCATCTTAAATCAGAGCCAGTGCATAGTATGGACTTGGAGACAGAAAACATGGCTCTGTCACTTGCCAACTGTGTCACAAATGATTTAATCTCTCAGAGCAACGATTTTCTCATGGGTAAACTGAGATAAAAATACGTATCTCTCAAATGGAGGTGAGCATTAAATGATATGGTTAGCACATCCATTAAATGATAGTTAGGTGTACTTACATATAACTGGCAGCAAATTATTAAAAAGTCCAACCTTTAATTGCTAATCTATCATTTAGTGTTCAAAAGAAAAACTCTAGATGTCTAATCCTCATGAAAACCATGGAACTACACAGGGTACAGTAGTGAAGACTTGGTCAAACACTTTTTCATTTAACTTTTGGTGCTTATACAGACAAAGTCTCTTGTCTAAGAAGAAACTTGATTGCAAATAATGGGCCATAGTCCTTACTAGTGAACTGATTCACTTTATCTGGGTTTTTACGTTAGTGCGGCAGATAGTGTGAAGAAGGAAAAAAAAAACATACATAGACAGATGGGAATGAGATTTGGCAAATACAAATGGGGGGCAGATTAGAAGAGCGAGTATAAGCCTGTTTTTTGAAATTCTGAAAAAATATAATGAAGTCTCTTTTCCTGCCTTCCCTCTCTCCCATTGCTATTTTATGTATAGCCATGAGCTGCAGTGCAAAAAGGGAAGTTAGCAAAAAGGGAAGCTGATAAAGCTGCATTTGCTAAAACCATGCTGTTCATTCAGCCAACGTCTAAGAATACAAGAACAGTAACCACTCACCAACAAGAGATCAATTTCCCAAATATCTTGCATTTGCTGGTACTCTTTCTGTGAGCTATCCTTGAGCTCACATGGTCATAGGTGTGAATTTCCCATCTGATTTCTGTGTATATTTTGGATGACCACTGGTTGATGTTTTCTGAAATCATTTACATTGGACTCCATGAGCAGCCTAAAAATCTGCTATCAGTTTAGCTCCATGGCAGTCCAGTTATGTTATTTTCAAGGGAGAAAACATTTTGCAAACAGTGTTTGAATTACTTTCTACACATATATAATATTTTGGGTTGACTTTTCCTATATGAAGGTTTTCTAAGATTAAATTGACCAAATTAGTATCTACCAAAAAACTTGAGAAAATGACGTGAGAACTCTGCAAAGAAAAAAGCTAAATAAAAAGCAGTCACTGCCTCTCAGACACCTTATGCATAATTCCAAAGTTAAAATTTAAGTGGAAGGTCTAGACATATGGCAAGGCTCAGTTTTTGTTCATAGGAGGCTTCAAAATGCCAAATTACAGATAAAAATAAAGATGGCAAAGAAGCACATGAGAATATGTTCATCATCATTGGCCATTAAGGAAAGGCAAACTAAAACCATAGTGAGACACAGTAACAACCTATCAGGGGTGTAAAAGGAACAAACAGTGACAACACCAAATGCTGGTAAAGATGTGGGCAATCTGATCATTTTTACATTGCTGATGGGAATGTTTTCTAGCTACTATAGGAAACGGTTTGGCAGTTCCTTTTAAAACAACAACAATGAAACATCCAAATGCCATACAACCCAGCAATTTCATTCTTGGACATTTATTTTAGAACAATGAAAAATTCTGTTTTCACAAAAGTCTGTATATTCCTGTTCATACAAACTGTCCTAATAATAGTCAGGAACTGAAAACAAAGCCAATATCTGATAGATAATGTTTAAACAAATGGTGGTGCATCCATGTCTTGCAGTATTACTCAGCAATGAAAAGAAATGAACTATTGATACATGCAGCAACCTTGAGGAAGCTCTAGAAAATAATGCTGTGTGAAAGAAAATCTATGCCAAACTATTTATATAACATTATTAAAATGTCAAAATTGTAGAGCTGGAGACCAGGTTAGTGATTGTCATGGATTAAGGAGGGGGTGAGGCCAGGAGAAATGAGGGTTTTACTATAAAAGGATCACATAAGGTTCACTGTCATGGAGATGTTCTGTGTCTTAACTTTATCAATGTCAATACCCTGGTTGTGATACTGTGATATAGTTTTGGAAGATGTTACTCTGGGGAGAAACTAGGTAAAGTGTGCATGATATATCTCCGTATTTTTTTATAGCTGAATGTGAGTATAAAATTACCTCAAAATTTCAAAAATCATGATTAATTAAAAAATATTGATCAGAAGACAAAGACTGTTTTGATCCAGAATATGAGGTTTCAAATAATTGTTGAGTCAATTTGAAAGTTATTCGCAATGAGCATCTGCTTATTGCATATCATAGCATATGTTTAGTCCTGTAGTCTTCACACAGATATTAGCTCAATGAGGAGTAATCAAAGCACTGAAAGTACCACCCATTTTCGGGGGGGCATGGCAATGTACTCCTGTATTTTGTCAGACATCATTATAAATAGTGCTTTTTTAAATAGGTCACACGTGTATACCTAGTATGGTGTACTTTGCTAAATATGTTGCTATGTTCTTGACAAGTATGCAAATCTAATTTGTATAAAATAATTAGTTTTTATAGGTGCTGATATATACCATTATTTAAGGAAACAAGTGTTTCCACCTTAAAATGGGTAAAAGCAACCCAAATTTGTTTCGATATTCAGTACTTGTTTTAAGAAGAGGAGTCAAGGTCAAAGATACATGTATGGATTATTTCAGGTTTCTATATAAGAAAAATTGATGACTTGGTACAGAGAAAGCTGTACAAAGGAATATGACTGGATGATAGATTTAGTTGGATAAGACGGGTGGAGAAAACGGAATGATTGAGAATGAATTATGGTTTGGGGCTTGAGTCATTGGTTGAATGGATAGTGGCATCACTTACTATGAAAGCAAAGACTGGGCACAGGTTTTCAGATGAAGACCAAGATTTTCATTTTCAGCTAGGCATGGTGGCTCACACCTGCAATCCTAGCACTCTGGGAGGCTGAGGCAGGTTGATAGCTTGAGCGTACGAGTTCAAGACCAGACTGAGCAAAAGCGAGACCCTGTCTCTATTAAAAATAATTAAAAAAAACTGAAGCAAGAGGCCAACTGAACTCAACTCCAACTGAACTTGAGCCCAAGAGTTGGAGGTTGTTGTGAGCTATGATGCCACATCACTCTACACAGGGCAACAGCTTGAGACTCTTGTCTCCAAAAATTTTTTCTTTTTCATTTTACAAATATTAGGTTTTAGACAACTGTGAGCTACTCAAGTATCCAAGAAGAGATATTGAGTAAACTGTTAGATAAGTCTGAGGTTGTAAAGAGGATAACAATTCGGAAATAAATTTGAAAGTCATTGGTGACTAGAGGGACTTTAAAGATACAGGGATAGATGAGATCAGGGATTAATGTATGGAAAAAAGAGGAGTGTACGGAATAGAGCAGTGAGGAATTCTGTGTTTCTGAGTCAGATATAAGAAATTTAGAGTGGATTTGGAAAATGTGGATAATAAGATAGGAGGAAAACAGCGTAAGTATGGGCCATGGTCATTTTCTTTTTTTGCCTTCCACAATCAAATGGAGGTTGTTTGCAAGGTTTACATAAAAAAGTCTCAGCCAGCGGGGTGGTTATAAAGGGAGCATAGTTGAAGTGGTGACAGAGTGAATGGGAAGCAAGAAGTTGTATAGAAAATGAGATGATTCTTTTTTTTTCTTTTTTTTTATTGAATGGTAACTATGTACATTAATGCACTTGAGATGATTCTTTAGAAAAATATTGTTTCTGTGAGTTTGACTGTTGTAGATTTTACGTATAAGTGAGATCATGCAAGGTTTGTCTTTCTGTGCTCGGCTTATTTTACTTATTTACCAACCCAGGTTCATTTACATTATAGAAAATGACGGGATCGTGTGTTATAAATGCATACGATTTTTATTTGTTAATTATCTCTTTGTAAAGCTGTAAAAATATTTAAAAAAGAAAAATATTGCTATGAGGAGATGTAAATAACTCAAATAGTATCTAGAGGTGACTGAGTGTGATTAAAGGGCTTTTGTATGAACAATGGTTACCGGAGCATGTTAAGACACTGATGTCAGTAACCCAGTGGAAGTGATATTCAGCATGAACTCAGGAAGAAATTGAATGACTATGTCATCATAAGCACACCAGGAATATTTGGCTTTTTAAATTGTTAAAACATCATTTGTAATTGACCGTGATAATTATGCATATTTATGGAGTACAGTGTGATATTTTGATACATATATTCATTGAATATTAATCAAGGCAGGGTGTTTAGCATATTCATCACCTCATATAGTTATGGTGAAAACATTCAAAATCCTCTCTTTTACTTGTTTTGTAATATACATTATTGTTGACTAAAATCACCCTATTGTGTAATAGAAAGAACATATTCCTTCTATCTAATTAAAACGTTATACCCATTGATCAGCCTTTCCCAATCTACCCCCCACTCCCTTTCCCCGCCTCTGATAACTGCTATTATGCTCTCTATTTCTGTGAGAACAACTTCTTTAATTTCATGTGTAAGTGGGATTTGCCTTTTCATGGGAATAAGATCAGTCTGTGGAAGAACAAGGGGCAATACTTTGTAGGATAGATTATAATAGAAGAAACAAAGTCATTTGGTGGATACATTCTTAGTAAGGCTTAAAGAGCACATGAATTGAAGAATATGTAATAAAATGAAGGAGATGGATTTGTCAGTCTTATCATAGATTGAATCATGAGAGCTTGGTAACCAGTCGGGCATGAGAAATGAGGGATAAAATATGTATTTATGGAGAGTGTGAGTTGTTACCATACAAAGATATTTTTTAAACTGTAATTTCCCAAGAATATTGCCATGGCAGATTATTTTTAAAACTTATTAAAGCATCAATTGAGGGAATTATAGGATAATTCTGAAAATGGAAATTAAGTTTGTTGTCAGCTACTTTTTCTCTGGTCATATCTCATTTCTTTGGTTGAGAATGGTAATTGTCTCTACATAAACATTTTTACCCTGTCATGAGTAAGCCAATGACTAGGGCAACTTCATTTTCTTTTGAAGAGTGTTTCATGAACCTTTGTCTACCAAAGGCTTAGAATATGTCTTTCTTGGCTGCAGGTAATTAAATAACCTTGAGGCTTAAATCTTTTCCTATTTGTTAACTAATAGAAAAATTCTTAACTAGTTACAATAGTGAGTAACGATGAGGGTATGATCCTAGGTTCTGGATATCAAGAGTAAATGAGTGAAGTGACCAATTTTTTCTTGTTTAGGTTGGGTTGTATAATACTTGATTTTTTCTTTCTTTTAGTTAAACCTTATTTTTCTCCAGACTTCAGAGCCTTGAAAGATTATTTTAATTGTGGCAACTCTCTCAGAATGTCATTTGCTAGCTGCTGATAACCTGTCTTTGGTTTTAGCAGCAACATGTCTTTGTTACAATATTTTCAGCAGTGCTTATGTCCAGTGAAGGAATTGTTTTTTGCAGAAAACCTTCCAAAGGTCCCCCATCACAAATGTATTCTCCAGTCAGCAAGTACTCTTCAAGCAACAGGGCAATGATTAACTCTAAATGAACCTTGAGACACTAGAGAATTCAGTAGGGCACTGAAAAATGAGACTCAATTTTGTGCTTTAGTAGGATTGAGAGAAAATAATCAGGTCCTATTATATATTAAATTTTAGGAAATGAGATAGAATTTTCAAACAAACCCTTGAGTTGAAATATTCATTAGATTTTTTCATAATGTGTTGTACCTCTTAAATTTTTGAACTCTCTTGATTCTTAAAAAATAAGCCTCAGCTTTTTATGAAACATTATCTTCAGAAAAATATTGAAATTGCACATTGAAGTATGGAGAAAATATAAAAAAGAATCCATAAATCTATCACTTAGAGTTAATCAGTGTTCAAATTTTGTTGTGTTCTACCTGGTTGTTATTCTATTCATATTTGTTTCCATAGCCAGTTAAGTTCTGCATATATTCCTGATCTGGGATGTTAAATTTCTTAGAAAATTTTTAAAAATGGAGGGAGTAGCACAAAATTACCATTTTTTGCATGATAAATATAAACAACAAAAGTAAAACATTAGTCCATTAATAGCAAAGAAGAAAGGTCTATTATTTCTGAGCATAATTTTATAAAAGAATATTTTAACACTATAGAAATGATATAATTCAGAATAGTACTTTAAAGAGTTGTGAGAAATCATTAATACTATCTTTATTTTTTCTTATTTTGAAGTTTTCTTTACCTTGATATTCATTTTTACCACTCCACTGCCATTAGAGAATTGGTTAGAAAAAATAACCATGGAATAATATTGACTCATCACACATTGCAATTCGGCCCATAATTTGAGCTAAAACCTTAATTATCCCTAATAAACTACTTTCCCACAATTACATGCTGATGATATCACTTCCTAATTTTACTAAGAAATATAATCAATCAAAGGAGAAATTCTCATAATGAGATAGCAATTCACAAACTTCAAGATGGCTATAATTAAAAAATTATAATAACAATTTTTAGGGAATATGTAAGAAAATTAGAATTCTGATACATTTCTAGAAGGATAGTGACATGGTACAGCCACTTTTTAAACTGTTTTAAAGTTCCTCAAAATAGTTAAACACAAAGTTACTACTGACTATTCTACTCCTAGGTCCACACCCGCAAGTATTTAAAGTATGTTCACACATGTACTTGTACACAAATGTTCATAGCAGAATTATTTATAACTGAAAAGTGGAAACCAATCAGGTGTTCATCAATTGTTGGATGGATAAAAAACATGTGTTATATTTGATAGAAAATTACTCAGCAATAAAAAATGAAATATAGATACTTCCTCCAACTTGAATGAACCTTGAAAACATGGTCAGTAAAAGAATGCAAACACAGAAATCCACTTACTGTATGATTTAATTTATGTAAAATGCCCAGAGTATACAAATTAATAGAGACAGAAAATAGATTATTGATATGGAGAAGAAGAGGGAAATGGGAGTGATTGATAAAGGGTGTTTTCTTGAAAGTGATAAAAATGTTCCTAAGTTAAACTGTGGGACGGCTGCACCACTATGAATATAGTATAAAACCACTGAATTGTATACTTTAAATGGATAAATTTTATGTCTCAATAAAGCTATTAAAAAGAGACTATGGGTGGCGCCTGGGGCTCAAAGGAGTAGGGTGCCGGCCCCATATGCCGGAGATGGTGGGTTCAAATCCAGCCTCTGCCAAAAACTGCAAAAAAAAAAAAAAAAAAAAAGAGAGAGATTACTTGTTCATGTTCCTGCTGCCAGATTCACCCATCTACCGAGATCTGAGTCCATCTAGTATTCCTTTCTCCTGTTAAAATTTATAAATTATATTTATTTATATCTAAGATCAATGTTCATTGCATCCCGTCCTCTCTCCCTTATTTAAGAGTTTTGCTATTGAAAATAACCCCCTGTTCAGCATTATTTTTTTCACTTTAAGAAAGTATCCCCATTTGTATAAAAACATGTTCTATCTTCAAATAATTTTCCTGTGAGCCTACAAACTCTTACATCTATAACCCATTTCTCTACATTCTATCTCCACTTCTCCTTTCCTTTTCCTTTGAACTCACTTAATAATTCTTTCACCACCATCACCCACTAAAGCTACTATTATCACTGCCATCCAGTGAGCTTTACATTGCTGAGATAAAGGACTAATTTTCACTTTCCATCTTATTTGAGCAGCATTTAATATAGTTGGCCACTCCCTCCTCTTTAAAATGCATTTTTTTACTTGGCTTTCAGTACACTCCATCTCCCTGGTTTTCCTCCTACTGGCTAATCCTCAGATATTTTCTCCATCTATATTCATTTCCTTGGTGTTCTCAACCCTTTTTCCAAACTTTAAATGCCAACAATATACAGATCACTTTCTAATTAATAAATATATCCTAGATACAGTCCCTTCAACCTAGGCATTTATATTGAAGTGCAAATTTAACAGGTCTACTTGGATGGCTAGGATGCTTCGACTAATTCTATAAGATAAAGTTCCATCAATGCCTTCCCCCACAGACACAGACAAACCTATTTTCCCCTGTTTTTTTCTTTCAATTGCTTCCATTACTTTGTAATGGAATGATTATTTACTCAGTTGTTCAGAACAGAAGCTGGAATTGATCTTTGACTATACTTTTTCACTTGCCGTCCACATCCAATCCACCAGGAATTAATGTTGTCACTATCTCCAGAATTTACCCCATATCTTGTTATTAACCATGATCATTCATCACTGCCATCTCTATGCAAGCCAGCATCACCCCTTGACTGTAGTATGCAATCAACTGAATTGTAGTATGCAATGAATTGAATCTTCTCTCGTTAGAATTTTTTTTTAAATTTTCAACTCAAATGCCAACATTATTCTTTTAAATCATAATATGGTTAATTTCACTCCTCTGCACCAGTGTCTTCACTGGATGCCCATTACAAATATATGAAACTCCAAAACTCTCCACTAAAAGTTGTGCATGATCTAGGTCCTTCCTATCTTCTCAAGGATTTTCCTATGCGTTGTACCTTAATATCTCTGTTCTAGCTCTAGAGGCTTTCTTTTGTCTCTTTGAACATGCCAAGTTTGTTCTCATGCTAGAGTCTTTGCACTTGCTGCTCCCATGACCTACAATGCTATTCTTCTTCTCGTATCAAACTACCTATGTCTTTTTTTTCTGTTTATTGCTCAAGTATCACTCTCTCAAAAAGGACTTTTAAGACCATAACATATGAAATACCATCTCCATCATTCCCATACTTAATTTACTTCATGGCACTTACTTTATCATACTTATTTGTTTATTGACTGTTTGATCAAACAAAAATATGAGATCAATGACAGTAAAATATTTTGTCTACTTCATTCACTGCCCTATCTCCAGCACTTATGGTAAGATACCAAATAAATAATTTTAGAGAGAATGAATAAAGTTAGGAATCACTAGAATATAAAGTTGCTTATTTTGTTATTTTCATTTAACATGTTAATGACAAAAGCACATTTAAAGTTGTAAATAAGATGTTTTAAAGAATATATCCATTTCATTATCTCATTAAAGACTCAATATGATTTTAGTGCTTATATATGATTTTAAGTATAATTTACTTAAAATTTGCCTAATATTAGAAATTTGTTTCCACATTTCCATAACTGTGCTATAAATATTTCCATATTCATCTTTCTTTGCATTTCACCTTTTCCCTTAAATGTTTTTTCTGATTAGAAATTGTTCATCAAAGTTCAGGATATGTAAAGTTTTTATTTTATATAGTCATAAACATTTTCCAAATGGCTGTATTAATTTGCAAGCAAACATGAATTTATTTACTTCACAAATATGCAATGGTTGAACAAAGTAGGCAGGACTTCTTTCCCTCTTAGAATTTTGAAGCTTAAATTATAATGGTATGTGGCAGATAACAGACAGTCAATAATAATGAATAGATAATATATAGAATATGTTAGATGATGACAATTGCTATGAAAAAAGAAAAATAAATAAACTATAGCAAAGTGGGGGGGTTAGAAATGCTGGGAGAAAGCAGAAGGTTGAGGCGTTACGGCCATAAGAAAAGGTGAAGATTTTATGCCTTTTGTGTTTACCTGGATAGAGTGGAAAAACATTCTTCTTAGTAAAGTATGTCAAGAATGGAAAAAAATGGCTCAGTGCCTGTGGCTCAAGTGGCTAAGGCACCAGCCACATACACCTAAGGTGGCAGGTTCGAATCCAGCCCAGGCCCGCCAAAAACAACAATGACGGCTGCAACCAAAAAATAGCCGGGCGTTGTGGCGGGCGCCTGTGGTCCCAGCTACTTGGGAGGCTGATGCAGGAGACTCGCTTGAGCCCAGGAGTTGGAGGTTGCTGTGTACAGCACTCTACCCATGGGGACAGCTTGAGGCTTAGTCTCAAAAAAAAAAAAAAAAAAAGAATGGAAAAAAAAATCCAATGTACTCAATGCTAGCATGAAACCATTTTATAAATAATTACACATCCACAAGAATGATAACAAATACAGTCAAGTGGGGGGAGGAGGAAGGGCAATAGGCAGGATCCCACCTAATGTGTACATTGTGAGGGGTTCAGTATGAGCCCTAGGGTGAAGGGAGTAAATACAACTTGAACCTGAAAGTGAGAACAATGTAACCTAAGAACTTATACCCTCATATTAACTTTAACAGAAATAAACAGAGAGTTCTGGTAGACCTCATTAAGGAGATGTGCTCTGACCTATGGCTTAGAAGGTGAGGGAGAGGACTATAGCAATGAGAAAGAAAGCAGAGGAGACATGGCATGCTCATTCACTGCATCTTTGCCAGAATAGAGTCATTAGTATTATTGTAAGTGAGAATTTATCTGTTGAAGTTATAATAACTTTAAAATAAGTCAGATATTTTAAAAGGTACGTAAAATGATCTGTCTTATGAATAGATTTCTAACTCCATCACCTGCCAGGCAGTCTCTTGTTCACTCTCTAAGCACACTAACTCTTTAATAGTCACATGAATGTGCCGGTGCTTTCTTGCTACCTTGGGACATTTACACCTGTTATTTACTACCCGGCATACTTTAGTGTGCTGTCCCTCACTCTTTATCTCTTTCTCTGTTTCCCTGTCTCTATGTGTCTCTCTCACACACACAGACACACACATAGACACACACACACACACCTTTGCCTTATTAGCACTTTACTCGAGCATGTTCTCAGTTTAAGTGATTTTTCTCTTTGGGAAGTTGTATCAGACACCTCTGACGTAGGTCCCAGTATTGTTTATCCCCACAGCACACTGTAGAGTTGTTCATGGCTTTGGTCATGATAGTCAGCTAAGATGAGCAAAATATTAAACACTGTAAAAATCTTATCAATGTAATAGTAACACTTTTGAATATAATAACACAATTTTCAATCTCATTTTAATGGGTTAAATTGTATATTCCAAGAGATATGTTGAAGTGCTAGCCCCCAGTATCTTTGAATTTGACCTTGTTTGGAAATAGGGTCTCTGCAGATATAATCAAGCTGATATGAGTTAATTAAGGTTAGGCCCTAGTCCAATATGACTGATGTCCTTATAAGAAGAGAAAAGAGACAAACATAGGGATGCACAGGGAGAATTTCATATGATTATGGAGGTAGAAATTGAAGTGATGTATCCACAAGTCAAGAAGCACCAAAGCTTGCCAGCAGCACCAGAAGCTATGAGAGTAACATGGAACAGATTCTCCCTCAGAAACTCCAGGAAAAATCAACCCTGTCAACACTTAGATTTTGGATGTCTAGTCTCCAGAAATGTCTCCACAACCAGTATCTGTTGTGAGGTAGCCAGTTTGTGGTACTTTGTGACAGTGGGCCTAAGAAACTGATACATTTATATTTTAAATTCAATGTATAAGTTATAAATTATACTTATATATCTTTGTAATTTTAAAATAATTTTCTAAAATTATATTTTATAAATTATATTTGTGTTAGTATTTTAAAATACATTGTGCTAATTTTTTAATCTTCCTTTAATGAATACAAATTATTTACGCTAATATTTTTAATTTTAAACTTCCTTGCTCTCTCTTGCCCACTCCATAGTAAACTAATGTTCTGTAAGAATACTGTCTATGTTTTAATATGCATAATTATTCTTGTGTAGAGTTAAAAAATGTCAGATAAGCCCATATCTTGAAGATTCCAAGTAAATTAATTAATAGACTTTAAGTAGATTTAATCAAAAACAAATGACATGAATAGTTTCATAAAACTTAATCTGAGATATAAGCTACCATTTAATTAAATTATTAATTATTTTATTCATTAAAAAATACTTATTAAACACCTAGCAATGGTAAATATAATAGTGAAAGAAATAGTTACAAAAATCTCCCCTAGGATTTCGTATTCCTGTGGGAGCAAAGATTAGACAATTGTCTCAGCTTATTTTGTGCTACTGTAACAAAATACCACACACTGGGTAATTTATAATTCAGAGAAATTTATTCAGTTTATTGTTCTGGAGAGGGGACTGTCCAAATTTGAAAGGCTACAACTTGTGGGGGCCTTTCTGTCATACCAGAACATGATGAAAAGCATCACATGGGCAAAAAGAGCAAGAGATTATAATTGTCTTTCATAAGACTGAAGGCTCCATGATGTGAGTATCTCCTATTAGGCTGCACCTTTGAACGAGGTTTCTTTGAAGATTAAATTTCCAATATGTGCTTTTTGTGGAATACTTTGAAACTTCAGAAAGAATAAAAATGGAAATAATTTCAATGGTGATATTTGCTATGAGAAGATGACATAGCAAGATGAGAAGATTATTAGTATAGAGTGGAAGGCCTACCTTAGAGTGTTCAAAGCAGATCTCCCTGAGGAGGTGACTTGAGGCAGAAAAATGAATATTGAGAAGAAGATGTCTATGTAAAGCTCTGGGGGAAAAGCCTTTCAGACAGAGAGAAAGCCAAGTATAAACACCCAAAGGCAGGAATCAGATCAACATTGCCAGGGAAGCGAAAGGCCAGTGTGGCTATAGCACAGTAAAGCAAGTGAGAAAGATATTGGGAGATGAGATCGAGAGGTAATAGTGTGTGTGATCAGGTAGGGCCCTGAAGGCCATTCTACAAAGTCTGGCTCCCCTTACATCCTTGGTTAGGACACTTAAACTCAAGCTAGTCTGTCAATAGCCTACCTGCGATTGGTGGAATACTGTGTGTCTCAGCACAACTACTCAATCTGCTGGTACCTCCGGGTAGCTAAATTCAAAAGAAACACCGACATGAAAAAAAATATATACATATATGTATGAATTCATCTGCCAAATAGAGTTCAGCAATCAGCAGGTCAGGAGATCAAGAGAACAATATCACATAAGAGGCAGCTTCAAGGTAAGTCACAATTTACAAACCTACAAGACATGCCATAGTCAGACTATAACAATTCCATAGTTAAAAGTAATCTGCAGTCAAAAAGTCAATTGATAGTTTTGTGAGAATCAAAATATAGATACTGAAAAGCAACATGACATAAGAGGCAGGCTCTGGAATAGTGTAGAATAAATGCCAAAGTAATCAAATGTAAAGCTTTATAAGTCAAGGCTAAATTCATTCTCTTAAACATAATTCCACAGATATAATTTATTATTACTATTATTATTACAGTTCCTATCTAGTATAGTGGAACAAATATCAGGAAATAGCCAGTGCAAATGTGGCAGAGCAGATCCAGAAAGTGACTATCACTAACTCGAAAGATGCAATCCAAGAGATTATCCGAAAGCAGTCAGGCTAGCATGTCATGTGTTTGTCCTGAATTACCTTGACAAAAGCTATTGATTATGACTGTACAGATATTAAATCTACATGTAACAGTAAAGAGACCTATGTAATGGTAAAGATAGATGGAGTCTTAATGCAATTTACGTAGTATAGATTGTTCTCGTCTTGTTATTGGCTATTTTAAGCACAAAACACGTTTAAATATTTCTTTAAATATAACCTTTCTTCTGCCAATGCAATCACATGGAGAACAAAGAAACTTCAATCATTTTTCTTCTAGCTCTTGGCAAAGACGACTATATACAGAGATTTAAAAAGAGAGACCTTTAAAGTCAGAACCTGATGCTGGCCTCTAAGAATAGATTTTAAAATCTACTAATTAGCATTCTGTAGAGTTAATAAGTGAATTGTGACATAGTCTGGATAATTTTCCTCACAGAGTCAAAGTAAGTAGTGTGAGTCCAAGTAACTGAAAGCAATTGATTACATTTCTGTTGCACAAAAACAACCTCATGATAGTATCTTTTTGACAAAACTTATAGGACTGATAAAGAAATAATTTGTTAATGGGGTGATATTTTAGCCTAGAAAAACGAAAAGCCTGCCTCAAGAATAGACTAGAGGAATAAACATGATCATTATTATTATATACTTTCCTTTGGTTCCTTTTTTTGAAAGCAAAACACAAATGTATAATAAGTTTTAGTGAAAAATGAACATTGACATAAAATGTTAGCTGTGAAATTATGTCAAATAATATTCTAATGAAAATAGCTTCAGTCATTTGAATACATGCATACACTGATTTAGGTTGTATAGATATTAATTTATTAAATCTGTCTTATTGCCTTTTAAGATAAAGATATTATTATTTTACCATCCTACAGATAAGGCCACTGAGAGGAAGTGGTAAATTATTTTGACCAAGGTCCCACACCTAGTAAATGACAGAGCTGGGCATCAAAATAAGATTTATAGCTGGGTATAGTGGCTCACGCCTGTAATTGTAGCACTTTAAGAGGCCAAGGCAGGATTGATTGAATCCAGGTGTTTGAGACCAGCCTGAGCAATAATGAGAGCCTGTTTCTAAAAAAAATAATAATAAAAAAATTTAGTTGGGTGTGGTGGCAAGCACTTGTAGGTCCACTCAGGAGGCTGAGGCAGGAGGACTGCTTGAGCTGAGGAGTTGGAAATTGCAGAGAGCTATGATGATGTCACTGCACTAGATAGCCTGGGAGACAGAGCAAGGTCCCAATTTAAAAAATAAAAACAAAATTTAAACAAGACTATGTGTTTCCAGAGTATCCCAGTTCTTAACCAATAAGCCATGTTGCCACTTAATCTATAGACACTTAGACTGATGTACTGACAAGATTGGTGCCATTTATCCTTGTCTTGATAAACCAGGATTACCTCCAAAGCCCGTGTCTCTGCTCTAAGGATGCTTTTTATTACAATTTTCTACTTAGAATGCTTAACATAAGTACTGGGTATGGCAAAAGCTTTGTCTATAGTTCTGTGAAGTTTGCCAAATCACTTTGATATATGTAAATTTTTGTAATGGGCAGAATAATGAACCATAAATGTGCCAGTACCCCCATTCACTTGAACCTGTGAATGTGTTACCTCACATGGTAAAGCAAAACAAAACAGGAGAATAATCCTTGCAGCTCTGATCAAGTTAAAGATGTTGGGATGAGATTATCTTGGGTTACCTGTGTGAGGCCAATGTAACTACAAGGGGTCTTGTAAGAGAGAGGCAGGAGGGAAAGTTATAGAAGGAGGAAGAGACGGAAGCGCAGGTCACAATGATGTCAGTCCTTGAGCCAAAGAATGCGAGCAGCCTCCAGAAGCAAGAAAAGAGATTCTCTCTTAGAACCTCCAGATGGAACTTGGCCCTGCTGACACCTTGATTTTAGCCTAGTGACACTCATTTCAGGTTTTTGATCTCCAGAAATTCAAGAAAGTATTTTTTGTGTTGTTTAAAGCCACTAAGTTAGTGTGAAATTTTTACAAAAAAAAAATAGGAAACTAACGATTTTACAACAAAAATAGAAAACCAGTACAGTTTCTTTATTTGTAAAATCTGTGTAATCGTGACCTCATGGATTTGATATGAGGCTTTAAAGAGAAGAAAATGAAAGATTTGATTGCATACAAGGGACTTAGAGGATAAAGAAATAGCATGTGAGGATTGCCTGAAAGCCCAGCAAGTATTCATGTGGGACATAGTCCAGCCTTCCCATCCTAGGCCTCCACACGAAACCTCACAGGTAGTCAGACAAGAAAGAACTAAACCTGGTTTACCCCTCTGTCCCCATCACCATTCACATTCTTCTTCCTATCCTTCTCCCCATCCCCAGGGCCATTCAGGATCTGTCCCCTCAGAAGCTAAAAGGCACACAGTTAGGTACTTAACACATTTCTATTCACCGACCACACAAGTGAAGACACAGCTGCTTTCAGATATTTTGAAAAACTGAGTTAACAAAGTTCCTTTTTCTTTAAGCCAGGTTGATAGGCAGTTTTCTGTACTACATCCAACTACGTCGGCTCCCCCCACCCAGTGTGTCTGTCTGTCTTTATCCGAAATCAGACCACAGAGTACAGTATAAAAGGCAAATGAACAGTTACATGAAGATCTCAACAGATTGCTACTTTGTTAAATATGTTATATATAATATAATGAGACATTTTTCATTAATGTGTCCATATACCTATATCAATATCATATATCATATTAATATAATCTTTTTAAAGTATGATAATAAGAATATATACTATTCTACAAATATAATTATAATAATCATTTAATATATAATGTATTCAATATACCCTGGAAAATGTTCTAATTCTATTTTATGTGATGTGGTATAACACTGTGTTTTCATTTGACATCTTTATGCAATAGTGTAATAGACAAAGATGTCACGGAGGAGGGTGTGGCTGTTGTAGACAGAGAGATTAGAGATTTTCTTCAGTTTTGAGACTTTTACACTGGAACCTGAATTGATCAAAAGGAGCTTGCCACGAGAAAATCTCTTCCAGGAAGAGGAAATAGCTAGTACAACTGTCCCAAGAAAAGGAATAGCTCAGTACGGCGATGAGGAGGCTACTGTAGTTTAATTCCTTTCCTCAAAGAGACAAGTTGAAGCAAAGGAAGAAGTTACCAGACACATATGAGGTCAGAGGGCCTAAGGTATGGGGAGAAAAGCACCTGGATTTCTTCCTAACTACAGTGGGCAGAGTGTTTTAATCAAGAGAGGTGATTGAATTGCTTTGCATTTTTAAAATATCACTTTAGATTTACTACGGAGATTTTCACAATGACTACTTTGCATTATTCCTGGCCAATTCATATATATTATTTTTCTTTGTAACAAATTCAACAGATTCAGGGGCTACAAGATGAATTATAATAATTGCCTATATTATATAGTGGTAAAGTCTGGCCTTTTGTACCCATCACCCAAATAGTGCCCATTGTACTTGTAGGTTATTTTTCATTCCTCATCCTCTCCCACCCTCCCCTCTTCTGAGTCTCCAGGGTCCATTTTACCATGCTGTGTGCCCTCCAGTATCCATAGTTCAGCTTCCACTTATAAGTGAGAACATGCAGGATTTATTTTCTTAACATATTAGGTTTATTTTTAAGAGTTAAATTGAGTATTTTTGTATTACTATTGATGTTGTTAGCACTGTTTCTTGTGCACGTGTCCAGCTTTATCTCTTTATGGTCAATAAGAAGGTATTATTTAATTAGAGTAAATTATAGTTATCAAAGATATTTGGCCATTTGCTTCTTTTCTAATGCCATTATTTCTTCAGTTGATTCTTTAGAGCTATCCAGATGAAATGTATACAGGGTGACTAAAAGTTCATGTGCAATCACAGTATTTTAAATTGCAGACAAACTTTATGGCCACCCTGTATTATCTGCAAATAAAGGTGACTTTCTCATATCTGTGCTTATTATTCCGTCTCCTGATTGAATTGCATCGCCTGGCATTTCCACGGGAATGTGAAGTTCCAGTTCTCACAGACACTCTTGCTGAGTTTTCCACCGAATGGCAACAGCCGCCCTGTCAGACACTGTTAGTTATCCAGCAATCCCTTCTTCTGTGCTAGAAAACTTGAAGTTGATCTAGGTGCATGGATGCCCAGACTTCATCCTCCAACTTCCTTTGCAACTACTTGGCTGTGTGACTAAATTCCAGTAAGCTGTGAATAGAGATGTGCAGTTTCCAGATAGTGCCCTTTAAAGAAATGGATGTTTGTTCCCATTTTTATTCATATTATCTGGTGAAATCTTGCCAGAGATTTTGCTTTTAACCTTTCCGAGTCACATTGAAAGTTTAGTGTTTATTTGTATAAATAGAATGCAATTAGTCATTATTATTAATTTTAGAACTATGAGTTTTTCTCATTAAGCGGGGGGCTAATTGGACTTATACATTTGTTCCCATTCATCATCTCACTTCATTTTTTTAAAAACATTTATTTAGCTTGTTCTGCTTCATTTTCCACTTGAACAATACCAAAGATGTCAACTAATTTTTAATTCTGCTAGTTTTATTTTTATATTTTTAAATATATTTCAAATATATACAGAGGTTTTCAGATTTTCCTCTCAGAAATATTAATAGCCATAGTTAATGCCTATTGAGAGTTTTCTTTGCTCTGTGTCAGATATCTATGGGCCTCATTTCAGATATTTGTAAACATCATCTCATTTTACTCTCACAACCATTTGTGAGGCAGGCCCACTTCTCATACTCAAACTGAAGAAAAAACTGGATTTAAGAAGAGTTTATCACTGGGCCAGGGTCTTATGACAACTTCTTGTTAAAGCTACTTTCAAAATAAGTTTTGTTGATTCTGAAGGCCAAAATCATACTTTAAAGTGAAGAAATGATTACACTTCTACTCCTTCCTAATCTCATTCCCACAAGTGGAAAGCCTAATTCTAAACCAGTGATGCTAATGTTGGATCTGCTTATATGTGTGTATAGATTTTAATATTTGTGGTTAATAACTGCAAGGTCAGACGCTTAAGTTCACAAACTCATCAGAGATAAAGTGCTACATACCTCATTGCTAAATTATCACTATTCAGCTATCACTATACTATCCCCTTTGAAGTACTCCCTTGGGAAGCTATGCACTGAAGCCAGCACCTAGTATACCCTTCAAAGGAGTTTTTTTTTCCTTTTCTTTCTTTCTTTTTTTTTTTT
>NW_003852512.1:5005181-5011522 GCF_000181295.1 Otolemur garnettii
AATTCCAAAACTTCTTTGAAGAGTAGTCAAGGGGCCGGCATCTCTGCATAACCTCCTAAGGGGAGTACTTCAAAGGGGATTGTAATGATAGTCAACACCAAGGTATATACCACTTTTTCTAGGATGAGTTTGTGAACATAATTGTCAGACCTCATGTATGTCAAATATATGTATATATGTGAAAACATTTGTTTGTATATATCCTTGTATGTATATTAATACATAATATATATTTTTGTATATATATATATATGGAGAGAGCAAGAGCATATATATATATATGAAATCTCTTCACCTTTTATTCCTGGTGTTGCTTTCATGTTTAACAAACCTATACTTTATGTTTGTTAAATAGTGACTTTTTAGGTCATTGATTCAGTTTTTCACAGGGTTGACAATGTTCCTTGTTGCTTCTGAATGATTTTAGAGTTATTTGGAAATTTATAGTTTGTTAAATATCACCTATAATTTCTCTATGTCTTCAGCCACTACTAGAAGCTGGCAAAAATGCTAATTAGCTGTATTTGATTGCTCTATTCCTCTTCTTTTCCCTCTTCCTTGATAGAGCATTTTACTATAAGCATCCCATGGTGTTAACATTCGCTTTTCTTTATTTATTTTGAACTAGGATCATGTGTTGTCATAAATAGTGTGAATGCATTTTCCTTGATAACTCTGTTGGTTTACATAGGAATTTTTGACTTGACCTTCTCTCTCCACTTTGAACAATAGTTCTAAAACATGGATGTGAAAACTACATACAGTGTGTCAACTATCCCTCCAGACCTATTTAAGTCAATCTTCACTTTGGACCTTTGACACGTCTTTTTAGCCAAAAGCGGTCTGCAGATCTGCATTCATGAACCAGTGCTTTGGGTTTATTATTTGTATCAATATTCTTGGTTCAGTCATTCAGCTCCTTGTGGGGAGCAAGAGTCTGGAGGGGCAGTGAGGTGTCACCTGGAGCTGTGAGCAGTTACAGTGTCTTCTCTGTTGCTGATTACCTGATGTTTTCTGTTTGGATGCCTGGGGTCACCTGCTCCATATTGCGGGGGGCATCCTCTTATCTTTTGGTGGAGAATGTCCTGTTTGTGCTTTAGTTTATTCCCTCTTAGAGTGAGGAATCTACTTTCATGACAAAAGTCCAGAGTTGATGGGGTTTGTATGACTCTATGTATTTTATCTGTCTAGAAAGTGGTTTGTGTCTCTAGTTGTCAGGAAATAACTTATATTTCTCTTTGACATTTTACCTGGTTAGAAGGAAGAGGAATAATAGCTTGGCAGATAAGTAGGTAGGCAATCACACAGGTTATATGGTTTTGCGTTCTGTCTAACATTTAGCTTTGCAGGGCTGGTTATTTGCAGTAGAGAAACAAGCTCCACACAGTGCACTCTATATATATTTTTTTTTTTCCCAGCTCTGCTCAAGTCTAATTTCCTTGCTTCTTCCAACTGGGAGATCCAGAACAAGGTGGTGATAGAGGTCATGTATTTATTTTTGAGGCTTTTTTCTACCTGGCCAGATTATGTTATATCTGAATCATACCCCTAGTAGTATACTGTATGAGATAGAGTTTGGTTACAAGTTTAAGCATTGATGAATTCCTTCAGTTCATTTTTAACAGTTACGTGATGAGAAGGGCTAAAAGCCCATACTATTTCCACTGGCTTTCTTAGAAAGCCTCACAGCTTATTCATTATATTGAACATTTTTTCCAGAATAACTACAAAAAATACTACACAGTATTCTTTGTTGAATACCAAAATTATATGCTTTTAAATACAATTAGAATACAGCACAAATTCCTACAGAAGACAATGCCTAAGGGTAAAAGATCTGTGAATCAGGAGATCTCATTGGAGAGGTCGAGATGGCATCTTCTCTGGAGTGATCAGATTGATAGTAAGTTTCTGCTCTGCCACTTATGGATGCACTAATCTGGATCAATACTTTAGTTTTTCTGAATCTCAGTTTTCCTTTTCTTAACTCTGTAGAATGGAGATAACCATTGTAACTACTTGACATGAGTTTTTCAGCAAAGATCAAATACAATGACATAAATGTGTAGTGCTCGGCACAGTATCTGGTGGCACAGAATGAGTTGTTTGTATTGTCAATCTTTTTCTCTTTTCCCTCGTTTACCCAATAATGGCAAGAATTATCTGCTGATTTGCCAGAATGAACATACCCGAAATTTCTTTCAGATTGTATATTAAGGAGATTTTCACTTTTATTACGATTAACATCATTTTGGTTCAGATAATCATTTGTTTTTGTTGAGAGGACTATCTTGTGCAATGTAAGATGTTGTGTAATGTAACTGTCTTGTGTAATGTAACTGCCCATCACATACATAGCACCAACTACCTCCCTAGTTATGACAACCCAATATGTCTCCTTGGGAGGTGTGCAAAATTACTCCAGGTTGAGCACTACTAAGCTAGAAAATTAGGAAAACCTTGGTTTGAAAATTGGTAGGGATTTAGCACCTCAAAGTGTGGTTAGCTAGGAACAGGTCCACTTTCAACCTTTGCACCAATCCAATGATTGGTGCTCTAGACATTTTCATGCCCAGATATTAGTGAAGGAATGTCATCGTAAAAAAGAGGAAACAGAAGAAGGATTTTCTCCATATACAGTGAATGGAAAAGACTCAAGTCATAGTCAGAAAACCCCATGAGAATATGGGAAACTTTTGTGTTCTCAAGACCAGAAGCACATTTCTCAACCTAGGAAAGAGGCAAGTTGGTAACAGATAGTGATCACAGTTCTCTTTCATTTTGTTAGTACAGCTGGTGGAGGTATCAGGGTTATAAAAAAGTGATGCCTTAAATGTCTCAGAAAATGGTCAGTATCTTATAACGAATTGTACGGAGGTGCGGGATAATTTCAGGGTGCCCTAGGAGTTACAAAAAGAGCTCCTGGGAATGAAAGGGTCATAAATAAGTAGTAGGGATGTCTCTGTTGCAACTGAGAGGCAGGGTGTTGGCTGTCTCATGTAATGCTGGAAAAATGATTAGCAAGGCTCCCTTACATGCAAATACACATACAGAGCCACAGAAATCTTGAATTTCAACCCTGAAAAAGTGGTAGAGATCTGTGAATTGGCTTCTGTCATCCCAGCACAATCATACCTAAGTGAACTGTAGGAAATAATGAACCTTTAGTTTCTTATTATGCCGAGTTTGTGAACTGAGGCACAAAATGGAATTTGTAAAATTGAAAGTCTTGCATGTGCCAGAGGTCCCAGACATAAAACCATCATTCAACTTAAAAACTGTCTGCTGGGTAACAAAAAAAGACAGACTCTCTGCCCTCATTGAGTCCACAGATAAGTGCATGTATAAAGAAAAGCCATTTTGTGATAGGTGAATGTGCGGTGATCTAGGAGCACAGAAAGGTGCACCTGGGCAGCATTGGAGGACGGGCACTGGTTGGTAAGTGTCCTAGTTGCCTGAGCCAAAACTTAAACAGTGTGCATTGTATCTAATACACACCAGAGCATGACCAACAGCTACTGTTTTCTGGACCCACTTCAGGGCCAAATGCTATCGTGTTTGATAAGCACTGGAGGTTTAGGCTTATCATTGGCACAGATTTAACACTTTAAATCTAGTGTACGAGGCAAGTATATATTTTTTTCATTGAGACTGAGTCTTGCTCTTACACCCTGGGTAGATAGAGTGTGTTGGTGTCATTATAGCTCACAGCAACTTCCAACTCTTGGTCTCAAGCTATCCACTTGCCCCAGCCTCCTGAGTAGCTGGGACTACAGGCATCCACCACAGTGCCAAGCTAGTTGTTTTTATTTCTTTGTTTGTTTTTCTTTTTGTAGAGACGATGTCTTGCTCTTGCTCCAGCTGATCTAAAACTCCTGAGCTCAAGCAATCCACCTACCTTGGCCTCCCAGAGTGCTAGGATTATAAGTGTGAGCCACCACACCAGGCCTCCTAGGCAAGTATTTTAAGTGCATTAGCACATAGTTCAAGCACTAAGTATATGGTTTATGGTTCATATGTTTATAGAAATTAGAAACAAATCTTTCTGGAAGCACTGCTTTTGACATCTTCACAAAACTCCCAGCTTCCTGCATGTACAGGGCAGCCCCTTGAAGCTCAGTAGGACTAGGGCTTTATATTCAACTTTTTCAAAACTAGGGGAAACGCCGGTGTGCACTGTTAGTCACAAGGGATAAAGCCAGCCGCAATGATTATCTGGCAGGAGCAGCTCACAGAAAATGAGGTGATTATATGTAGCGTTGCAGCCTGCACGGTCTTCACTGCTCTGAGTCGTGACAAGTCTGTTTTCTCCTTTAATAGCAGCTCTCTGAAAACCCTTATATTGTTAGGCTAATTAGACCTCCTCTTCGGATAGAATAGATAATGAATACCTGGGGATGTACACCTAGAATTCATTATTCATCTGCCAAGATCACACACACTCCCCTGCCCTTGACAATTAGTAATAGGTTCATCATTCTGAGAGTAATCGGGCAGCTATATTTATCACCCACTTCCCTAGTCCTTTAGAGCCCAATGACGTGTTTCTATCGATTATTAAATGCCACCTAGTTTGCTGATTGTACTACTGGTCTGTGGTGCTATTTCTGGAGAAATGGTGCGAATCTTACTGTGTGACTCTGAATTTTCATCTCTGTGTGCCTTGTAAGGTGGCCATAGATAGAGCGTGACTGAATGATTGGAGAATATTGTTGCCGTAGGTGTAAGGAAAGCTCCAGGGCTTGTATTGCTCAGTGACTCTGATGTGAGTTCCTTAGATAGGTACGACTCTTAAGTTAATATTTTGCAAATATGTGCTATATAAAACACTTCCATTTTGAGAAGAATTTAATGAGTCTTTTCTCTAATTGCAGAGTGAACTTTAAGTGTCGCTTTTTCCTGTGGGGTTGATTAAGCATATCAATTTTCCATGAAAAATGAGCATTGATTCATCATATCTTCTGTACATTTTATTTTTATTTATTTATTTATTCATTTTTTGAGACAGGAGCCTAAAGCTGTCCCCCTGGGCAGAGTGCTGTGGCATTACAGCTCACAGCAACCTCCAACTCCTGGGCTTAAGAGAGTTTCCTGCTTCTGCCTCCCAAGTAGCTGGGACTGCAGGCACCCACCACAACGCCTGGCTATTTTGGGTTTGCAGCCGTCATTGTTGTTTGGTGGGCCCAGGCTGGATTCAAACCCACCACCTTGGGTGTACATGGCTGGCGCCTTAACCACTTGAGCCACAGGTGCCGAGCCTTCTGTACATTTTATTTTGTAAATATGAATTGTTTATGTGAATTTCTAACATAGCAACTCCTTTACTAGCTATTTAATAGCTTTGAATCTATCTCACCTTGAGCATTAATGCCTACTCTTAACTCAGTGGGGGAGATTTTGTCATTGAGGGGACATTTGGCAATACCTACAAACATTGTTAGTTTTCATAATGAGGGGCTGCTGGGAGTGCTACTGGAATCTGATCAGTAGAGGCTGGGGTGCTAGTGAGCAAAATGTGAATGGTGCCAGAACTGAGAAACCTGACTTTAATCTAATGTACTCAGAGCTCTAAAAATGATTTTACTTTTTCAAAAACTTGATGCATATGTTCATCTGGTCAAAATGAGAATTGTGAAAATCCCTACTGAAGCCTCTGTGCAGGGACGCCTGTTCTCTAGCTATTAAACGATTGATTGGCAGGGAGGTTGAAAGATTGAGACAGTTGGGCAAAATCTCACAGATGTCTAACAGTAAGGAAATACCCAACCTGGAAAGTATTTATTCGTGGCATCATAAACCACTACAGAAAATGACTGTTAACCTCTGAGAAAATTAATAGCTCATACATAGTTTTTCCTAATTAGTTTTTAGTTTGTGATTCAACAAAGGATAAATTCGAGACTGGGCATACAGGGCATACAGTCTCATTTAATTTTTAAGACAATATTTTCATAAGTCTATCATCATACAAGTAATTTAAGAAGGAGAAAATTACATGTATCAGAGGATTTAACATTTTCCTGTCAAAAGAATGTTGTTGGAAAAAATATGTAATTACATATTACTTGGACTTTGTTCCATGTAGCGAATTTTTTCCAGACCTCTTTAAGAACATTTCATAAAATTCATATCTGCTATCACTTCCATGTTAAGAAGATTTTCATAGACGAAGTATCTCCTTATATCTCCAAATGAGGGAGAGTGCCTGTTCCCACTAGATTTTCATATTAAAGTGGTACATTCAGCATTTTTTTTCTTCAACCATTCTGGCCGCAATTATGTTTAGTATAGCAGCAAGTGTTCTTCTGCAAAATGAGTCCGTGAGTAGTTATGTTCTAGTG
>NW_003852512.1:5012011-5028998 GCF_000181295.1 Otolemur garnettii
GTGGCTGGTGCCGTAACCACTGTGCTACAAGCACCGAGCCACTTCTCACTTCTTTTCATCTCTCTCTTTCCATTTCCACTATAGCTTCAAAAGAGCCTTGTCTGTTTCTTCTTACTCTCCAGTCGCTGTCTTCAGCATGATGTGCTCTGACTCCTATCTTTGCCACCCAGTTGAAGCGGCACTTCACAAGATCACCAAGGACCATCTAGTTATCACATCCAAATTCTCTTTCTGGAGATGTCAGGCCTCAAAGTAATTGCATCTTATTGGAAATGACTATCTGGACCATTTGAGCTAAATCTCAGGACATTAGCAAACATCTTACCATATTTGATTAATACTTTCTTGATAGCCCTTAGTACCAGAAATCATTTTTCAATGACTTACTCCCTACTTTGTACCTGGCTCCGAAACCATGCCTAACTGATGCATATTAAGCATTTAAGAAATATCTGTTTATTGCCTGGGACTGATCAATTTTGCATCTACATCCATTCCTTTCCTAATGCTCTTTTCCTTGCTAGCACCATTCCTTTTCAGGCTTTTGCCGACTTTCTGATGAGATGTGATGTCTTTGAAAACAGACACTGCTATTAGCACATTCGCTGGCACAGGAAGGACCAGAGAAACACGTGCATGAAATCCAACTTGGGTTTTAGTATGAAAGATCTTAACTGAACTATGTGCTTAAGATAGTCTGTATTGAAGTAAGAAAAAGTATGTGTGTGTGTGTGTGTGTGTGTGCTTTGGCTAAGAACATGCCTACGTGTGCCTAGTGTGATAATTAGGTACTGAACAGAAACTTGGAAGGGTATTACTATATGAATCGATAAGGACTGTAGCGTGTAGTTGTGTTTTGTTGCTTTGCCTGCCATTTCAACAAAAAACACAACAATCTTAAAATGGGTGAACTATGGGTAACCATACAAATGTCCAGAAATAGAAGAATGGCTCATGTATGGTATAATTACTTGATTGAATATCATGCATTCATGAAAATTATATTGTAAATTATTATTATGAAGATGAGACACTTGATATATTTTTATATGTTAACAAGGCATGATGTGATATTCCTCCTGGAATATGAGTAGAAGTTTATAAAATGTGTATAACAATCAAAACTAGTGAGGGATAAACAGACTTTAATAGCAGCTGGGTAATTTTATGGGATTATGGTTGTTTTATTCTTAATTTTCCAAATTCCTCATAGCACTCAACTTTTATGTATTAAAAAAAAAAAACATTTCAAAGCTGAATACATGTTAAACAACCTGTGCAAGGGTGGGTGCACTTGTGTTGGGAAAGTCAGAAGAGAAGTTGGTCTCAGTGTCATCTTGGTTAATGTAGAAAATGCATTTTCCATTTCTCATGGCTTTTGAGATTCCCTCTGTGTTTAATCTATTCCATATCTTGGTTCTCCTTTCATGGTATCACACCCTGGAAATGTAAAAAAAGATTTAAATTACTCCCAAGAAAGTGACTTCTTCGAGCTCACAAAATCAATCATTGGCAGATCTGGGAATGCAATCCCTCAATTTACAGTCTTAGACTTCATAAGCATCTCGAAAACACTTCCTCTATTCTAGAGTAGTAGCTACATAATGAAGTGTTCTAAATTTATTAGACTAAAAGTCTTAAATTTTCCTTTGGATTTCTATTTCTCTAGGTGGCAACGAAAGTCATTCTAACTTCACTTGTCTAAGCCAGACTTGTTGGGCACATGCATTGTGGAGTTTATTAAATTATTACCTCTTCCTTCTCATTATAATTTTGAGAGTAAATCCATGTTCTTGAAATTTATTGCACCTGAATTTGCACAGAGAAAATGCAGCAATTGATTCATGAATAGGCTTTATCACGTAAGTGAATGATGGAAAGTCTCTAGTTCACAAGGTGGTTAGAATGACAGAAAACACATAAGCTTCAGCTCTATGCATCCAACAGTTTTGAAAATCTATGTCATGAGAGGAATGTGGTTGGAAGTATGATCTGAATCTGATGTAATAATCCATGGCTGCTACAGGCTGTCCACCATCCCATAGGAGTCAGGCTGTTAGCCTGGGATATGGAAGCTTCTAGGCAGAAGTATATTTTTTAGCTCTGCACAAAAGAATGACTTGTTATCAGCTAATTCAAACAAACCAAATACTTCCTTATCAGTGGCTGGCTGCATACTTTTTGCATTGTTTTTCAGTTGAATAAATTGATTGTACATACATAGGCTAATTATAGCAACCCTGACCCAAAGAAAAAGCCTACCTTCTTTAAAGAATACCTGTGAGTCTTAAACTTAGAAATGCCAGATAAAACACAGGGCAAGAGAGTGCTATTGGAATCAAATCAAGATAATTAATCGAAAGTATTGGGAAAAATAAACTTCTTTCCTAACCTATCTCACTCCATATACAGAACACTCCCCAAACAGGCATACGCCTTCAGAAGAAAAATTAGAGTTTCTCTCAAGAGATTGAATTGCTCAAGAGCAAAAACCTGAATATCATTTAGAAAGCTGCTGGCATGCTTCCTGTTCAATTGGTCAAATGTGAAGCCCACTATTAATCAACCTTGCCTATATAAGGCGTTCCCAGTAAACTTTTATATGGTTGATTCTAATGTTAAATACATATACAACAGAGTATATATATAATATATAGAACCAATGCAGAGAAGCAAATAGACAGATATCATTAGACTTTTTGTTGTTGTTGTTGTTAAATCATCGCTGTGTACATTCATGTAGTCATAGGGTACAGTGTGCTGGTTTTATATACAATTTGAAATATTTTCACCTAACTGGTTAACATAGCCTGCATGGCATTTTCTTAGTTTTTGTGTTAAGACATTTATATTCTACATTTAGAAAGTTTCACATGTACCCTTGTAAGATGCACCATAGGTGTGGTCCCACCAATCACCCTCCCTCCACCCATCCTTCCCCCTCCCCTCCCCTCCCTCTCCCCTTTCTCCATATTCTTGGGCTATAATTGGGTTATAGCTTTAATAAATTAGTTTCATGGAAGTTTTAAGAACTACAGCACTACCAATACATTAAGAGCTTTCTAGTGCTTTCCCCAGTCATACTCCCTTCTTCAAGGTAGTACTCATTCTCTTGCTCTTCTTTGTGGATTCTATGATCTCAATATCTCTCACCAAAGTATTTTTCAGTTCTCCCTGATTTTGAACATCGGATATACTGAGTCATACTGCATATGTTATTCTGACTTTTCACCAAATATGATGTTTTGACATTTAATCAAGTGGATATGTGCAATCACATTTCACTCGGTTTCATTGCTGTACAGCAGCCATTTTTTATGAATATACTACAATCTATGTTGTACTTCCCTCTCAGTATGCATTTAAGTTGTTTGTCCGAAAATTCTTGCACTTTCTGTAGCCTGAATGTCATTTGTTACTTCATCTTCACTCTTTTCTTTTTTTATTCCTTATTAAATCATGACTGTGTACATTAGTGCATTTATGGGGTACAATGTGCTGAATTGATAAACAATGTGGAATGCTTACATCAAACTAACTTGTTATTCTTATTTAATTTTTTGAGACAGAGTCTCTTTCTGTCACCCTGGGTAGAGTATTATGGCATCACAGTGCTTAGCAACCACAAACTCTTGGGCTTGAGCAATCCTCTTGCCTCAGCCTCCTGAGTAGCTGGGACTACAGGCCCTGGCTATGGCACCCAGCTAGTTTTTCTATTTTTAGTAGAGATGAGGTTTTGCTCTTGCTCAGGCTGGTCTTGAACTCCTGAGCTCAAGCGACCTGTGTACCTTGGCCTCACAGAGTGCAAGAATTAGAGAGGCATGAGCCACAATCTTGAAAAATATTTAAACTGGGCACATTATTCTAGGTTGGCAGTTCTAACCCTTTTCTGCTCCCTTGTTTTGGAAAAGTCAGCTGTCAGTCTAATTGCCATGTGTCAATTATACTTCCCCTTGGGGTGCTTTTAAGAGCCTATCTGTGTCTTTAGTATTCTGCTTTCTCACTATGGTGTGTCTAGGTATATATTTCTTTTCATTTATCCCACCCCAAATTCCGCCATCATTCTGTATTTGAAGTTTGATTTTCTCAAAAATAACGGAAAAATACCACTCCTCATTTCAAAAAAAAAAATTTCTTTGTCCCAATTTTCTATTATCTATTGAGATTTTAATCACATACATATCAGACCTTCTTCCTCAATAAACCATGACTTTTATTTCTCTTTCACATTTTCAATCTATGTTTTACTAGGCAGTATTCCAGATAATTTCTTCAGATTATTTTCTTTCTAATTTTAAATATCTGTCTAATATTTGTAATAACTAAAAGCTTTTATTTAGAAATAGCATAAATCAATGCCAGCATTTCCAAGTGCATGATCGAGCCTTCCAGGACAGTTTTGGAAATACCCACTAGTATAATTGCACATTTTTTTTCATTAGTTCCCAAGGTATTTTATTTCTCAAAAGTAATTGGTTACTTTTTGAAAGTGGTAATATTTTCAACTATTCTAGACCAGAGTATATGTTTACTGATACAATATTTTCTTCATTGATATTTCCACTGCAAACTCCTCTACATCAGCATTTTAGTAATATGAAAAGGTAGCCTGGGGCACTTTTTCATGCTTACTTTACTTGGCTATGAATAATGTAAAGTGATGATTTGTAGGAAATCTTGAAAATAATTTTTCCAAGTTTTGCATTTAGTGCCAAGGACACTTTGTAAATGTACTTATAATTTGATTTAGACACAAATAAAAAAGTAAATTAAACTGGAACTGAAAAGTTTATTTTCTTTTGAGCACAAAACTTGCATACAGATTTTGGTTGTATACAACTATGTTTATGGTGATAAATGGGAACTTTTTTATGATGGCAGAAAAAGAAATACCCAAAATGAAAGAAAAAAGTTTCATAAGGCTTTGGTAAGAAGTATGTGATAAGTTATCTTTAAAGTCTTATATGTCAATATTAAACTTTTAGTTTGGCTGAATGAAAGTTTGCAAATACCATCATTTCAGCTTCAGTCATATCGCCAATAAAGGAATTTATATATTGAGAAAACTTAAACTATGCTTGAGGAGAAAATGTATTCAGGTGTATATATCCCCACTGACATTCAGCTTCTATACATTAACATTTAAATACTAACAAATCTGCAGTTTAGACACGTGACTCTCATTAATTTAATACTCTATTGTAGTTGTTATGTTGTATATTACTTTTGAGAAACTAATGGAATTAGTTAATGTGTCAGAGATATTTATTTTGTTGCTGCTGAATTAAGTTCTTAACTGGAGAGAACAAGCTCTGTAAGAGAAAAGTGTTTAGTTGAAAAGACATTTATGGTCAAGTCTGTTTATGACCATGTCTTGGCAATGCCGCTAGCTGCATGACTAAGAATCTATTTTGTGCCTCATTTGCCTTATTTGTGAATTGGATATGAGAATACATATGTGATAGCAATGTCCTGAAAACTAAGTGAGATAAATTTAAGGCATTTGTGACAGTGTCTGATAACTTTTATTGAACATTTATTATGTTTCAGTCATTGTACTGGATACTAAGATACAGAGAGGACAGATAGCTTCTAGCATACAATAATAGGTTAAGCCCATTTCTACCTGTGATGGTTCTTGGCTCCTTTTTATTTGTTTGTTTGTTTGTTTTGTTATAGAGTCTCAATCTGTCACTGTGGCAGGTTCCACAGTGTCAGCCTATCTCACAGAAACCTCAAACTCCTCGGCTTAAGTGATTTTCCTGCCTCATGCTCCCCAGTAGCTGGGCCTACAGTCACCTGCCACAACTCTCAGCTCATTCTTCTATTTTTAGTAGAGATGGGATCTTGGTCTTGCTCAGGTTGGTCCATAATTCCTGAGCTCAGGCAATCCTCTCAGAGTGTTAGGATTACATGTCTGAGCCACAGTGCATGCCCAGCTGGTTCTTGCCTCATAGTTCATTGATGATCTAGAATTAACTGCTTAATTGATAGCCAGTCCCTAGGCATTTTAAATTCTTTTTGCTCCTTCACTAGTACGTTCATAAATGAGTTCCAGTTACTTTTCACTTCTTTTCCAACTTGTGGAATAATGTACTCATTTATTCAGGCATCTCAAGTGGATTTCTGTCATGCATGATTACACATAAACTCTCTGGCCTAAGAAGGAAACTGGCTGGTGAGTACTAACAGTATGTGAGTTGCTATTACATATAAATCCCTATGGTTGGCAATGCACTCTGAGTCCGGAGATCCATTCCCCTCCCTTTTTTTTAGCAGTCTTTCCCTCTTATAAAATCCTGACCAAATAAGCTTTTAACCTTCTTTGTGTGTAACTTCCATCAGTTTCTGGTATGACTTTTAAAAACAATATTCTCAGTAAACACATACACATCTTGATAATTCACCCTTTGCTCCCAAATTTATCATGATGATGTAATATACTTGTTGGATATATGTTTTAAAATTAGCACATTCTCTGACTCTGTGCCTGTAGCACAGTGGTTACGGCACCAGCCACACATACCGAGGCTGGTGGGTTCGAGCCAAATATTTATTTATTTATTTAATTTTTGAGACAGAGTGTCACTTTGTCACCCTCCATAGGGTGCTGTGGTGTCATATCTCATGGCTACTTCAAAATCTTGGGCTCAAGCGATGCTCTAGCCTCAGCCTCCCGAGTATATGGGACTACTGGTGCCCACTACAACACCTGGCTATTTTTAGAGGTAGAGTCTCGCACTGGCTCAGGCTGGTCTCAAATCTGTGAGCTCAGGCAATCCACCCTCCTTGGCCTTCCAGAGTGCTGGGATTACAGGCATGAGCCACCGCCCCAGCCTGAAATCCAAATATTTAATAATAGTATATCCAGTTAAGCTGCGTGAGTCCTCAGAAGGCCTGTAATACATCAGTTAACCCACAGGCCCAAATTTACTTATTTATCATGCTTTCTCTTCTTCACCTTCACACAAGAGCCTAACACTACTGATTACATTTCATCATTTACTTTCATAGTATATTAGTTCTCCTCTGTTTCAACAATATCTTAACAATGCAGAGTTACCTAGAAGAGTAGGAATCTAGATCTGTGCACGTAAGTTTTGCACTGATCTTTTACATGTGTTGACAATTGCTCTTTTTCTAGGAGCAACACTATCAAGTTATGAATGACTTCTGCTTCCATCTTTAGTTCTTTGGAAATAGGTCATATTACTGTAGTTTCATAGAAAGGTGTAATTTATTTACACAGGACAAATTCTTGAGCCTGAATTTTCTCATTTGTAAGATGATAATGGCACCTGATTCATTGGGTTTATGGGATTAAATACAATAAAAAATAAGAGAAATCACCCTGGTGCAATATATACACTCAATAAATGGTAATTCTCCATAAATGAAAATATCTAAATAAAATCTCATTAGCTAATATCAAACATTAAATGAAATTTAGAATCATAGAATTTGGAAATAGGGCAGTATGTTGAGGCTCTTCTACTTTAATGATTCTCAACTGTATTCTATGACTCTTGGATTTCTGAAACTGCAGCAAGATCTTGTACCTTTTTAAATCTGTTTCAACCAATTCAGAGTAGTTGGATCTTATAGAGTTTATGCACATTTTAACTTCATTATTTTATATAATACTGACAGATTTAAGTCATTCAATTCTTGATCCATCAAGTAATTTGAAATAACTAACCACTATAACATGGCATATTCTAAAGATATTGACAGGTCCTTATGGATGGATTTTCCTAGTCACTGCCATAGTTCAGGCCTAGTTTTCAGATGTAAAATGTTTCATAGGAGACTCAATGTTCTAAAATGGTGGATGTATGTTCTTGAGAAGTTTATTTTCCTAACACAATGAAATTAAAGTAGAAATCAACAACAGAATGAAATTTATGAAGTAAGAAAATAATTGGAAATTAAGCAATGCATTTTAAATAACACATGTGCCAGTAAGTATATCAAAAGGAGAATTATAAAAATGTTTCCAGCTGAATTGGGTAAACAACGGGACCACATCTATGGAGCATATTGCAAGGGTACAAGTCAAATCTATCAAGTATAGAACATAAATGTCTTAGCATAATAATCAAGTAAATGAGGCAAAAGCTATATTAATTAGTTTGATGTAGGCAGGTCAAATTGTATTAAAAAATCAACACATTGTACCCCACATATACATAAATGTATTCATGATCTACGTCTATATGACTTAATAAAAAAATGAAAACAAAATATCAGAATTTATTTGGTTCAACTAAAGAAGTACTAACAGGATATAAGGTTTCTATTAAAAAAAAAAAAATCTCAGAGGGTGGCACCTGTGACTCAAAAGGGTAGGGCGCCAGCCCCACATGCCAGAAGTGGCAGGTTCAAACCCAGCCCTGGCCAAAATAAAAAAATAAATAAATAAATAAAATAATAAAATAAATGAATAAATAAAAATATCTCAATCAATTAACCTAAACTTCTACCACCATGACCATAGTTTAAAGATCTGGAAAAAATAGCACTTAATTTTATATAGAACCAGAAAAAACCTTGAATAGCCAAGACATTACTCAGAAATAAAAACAAATCAGAAGGAATCATGTTACCAGACTTCAAACTATACTATAAACCTATAGTGATCAAAACAGCGTGGTACTGGCACAAAAATAGAGAGGTAGATGTATGGTACATAATTGAGAACCAAGAGATGAACCCAGACACTTATCATCATTTGATCTTTGATAAGCCCTTCAAAAATATAAATTGGAAGAAAGATTCCCTATTTAATAAATGGTGCTGAGAGAACTGGCTAGTGACTTATAGAAGACTGAAACTGGACCCACACCTTTCACCATTAACAGAAATTGACGCTCTCTGGATAAAAGACTTAAACTTAAGACATGAAACTATAAAGAGTCTTAGAGAGAGTACAGGAGAAACAGTGGAAGAAATTGGTCTGGGAGAATACTTTATGAGGAGAACCCCCCCTTCTCAGCAATTAAAGCAACACCAAAAATACATTACTGGGATCTGATCAAACTACGAATCTTCTGCACAGCTAAGAACACAGTAAGTAAAGCAAGCAGACAGCCCTCAGAATGGGAAAGGATATTTGCAGGTTATGCTTCTGACAAAGGTTTGATAATGCAGAATCCACAGAGAACTGAAACTTATTAATAAGAGAAGAACAAGTAACCCCATTTCATTGTGGGCAAGGGACTTGAACGGAAGTCTCTCTGAAGAAGATAGGCACATGGCCTACAGATCCATGAAAAAATGCTCATCATCTTTAATCATTAGAAAAATGCAAATCAAAACCACTTTGAGATATCATCTAATTCCAGTAAGGGTGGCTCACATAACAAAATCCCACAATTACAGATGCTGGTGTGGATATGGAGAAAAGGGAAAGCTTCTGCACTGCTGGTGGGAGTGCAAGCTAATACGTCCCTTTTGGAAAGAAGTATGGAGAATACTCAGGGATCTAAAAGTAAACCTGCATGTGGTCACAAAATCCTGAGCTCAAGAAGGCCTCCAACCTCAGCCTCCCAAAATGCTAGGATTATAGGCATGAGCTACTGCACCTGGCCAACACACTGTGTTAATATCTATAGCTCTGTAGTAAGTTTTGAGATCAGAAAGTCTGAGAAATCCAACTTTATTCTTCTTTTTAAAAGATTTTTAGGGATATTATAGGTTCTTTGCATTTCCATCTGAATTAAGATCAGCTTGTCCATTTATGTGAAAATTGACATGTGGGATTTGATAGGAATTACATTGCATATATAGGTCATTTTGAGTGGTATTACTGTCTTAACAAACCTTCCAATCATGAACATACAATGCCTTTCCATTAATTTAATTCTTCTTTAATTTCTTTGATCAATATTTTATGATTTTCACCGTGTAAGTCTTGCACTCCTTTGGTTTAATTTATTCTTTTTTTTTTTTTTTTTTGAGACAGAACCTCAAGCTATCCCCCTGGGTAGAGTGCCATGGTATCATGCTCACAGCAACCTCTAACTCCGGGGCTCAAGCGAGTCTCCTGCCTCAGCCTCCCAAGTAGCTGGGACTACAGGCGCCCACCACAACGCCTGGCCATTTTTTTGTTTGGTTGCAGCCATCATTGTTGTTTGGCGGGCCTGGGCTGGGGATTCGAACCCTCCACCTTAGGTGTATGTGGCTGGCGCCTTAGCCGCTTGAGCCACAGGCGCTGAGCCGGTTAAATTTATTCTTAAGTATTCCTTTTTTTGTTTCTATTGTATGTGGAGTTATGTTAATTTCATTTTGGATTGTGTTTTGCTGGTATTTTATTGTGATATTATTCAGACATTGAAGAAAAAGATGTCATTATTCTAGAAGACCAAATTTAGAAGACATATAAATTTTGAGAGTTCTCACTTTTAGGAGTTTATATAGGGTGTCAGGATGGCTGAGTGGTCTAAGGCGCCAGACTCAAGGAGTATATGTACTGTTTTCCTAGGTAGCAAGACAGGTAATATTGAAAAATTAACTTTTTGTAGTTTCAGACCATAATTCAACAGTGCACAATTGACACTACCTCAACAGAGTGAGAGCCCTGTAACCATGAGATAGTTTTGTTATTTTTTTTCTAGGTCAGTATATGAATTATAGCTGTGCTCTGAATTTTCCTTGTTCAATTAAATACAGTGTTCTCAGTTCGAAGATGTAGAAGCTGAGGGTCATGGAGATGGAGTGGTCTTTCTTATAATTGGTGGGAGAGTTGTTTTAATATCTCTTGGTTAAAAACTCTTGTATCTAAAATGTCCTATTTATTAACAAGTTATTGACTAATTATTATGCATTATTTGATTTTAATAATTAATTATCACTTATTCATTAATTATTAATTTACTCCCATTATTAATTTAATACATTTTAATTAATGAAAAATAGTTGAGAATTGAGACTATATTCAAGAAAATATACACATTTTTATATCTTTCAGAGCTATAAAATACATATATAAAATATACAAGAGCTGAGATGAAATGAATACCTCATTTTATTTTGGTAAAAGTTTGAAAAATAAGTCCCTCCAGTGAATGCTAACAAAATGCCCAGTTCTCAATATACTTTGCAATTCATAGTCTAAAGGAAGTTCAATTTTTGACCATACACAGGTTGAAAGTTTAACTACCAACATAAAATTGATGTCTTTCTATTTCATGAGCCATGTATAAAACCAGTAGCTAAATTGAAAATAGTTACTTTTAGAGTTTATTTTATCCTATAAAGTTCATGCATAAGGAAGAGGAGACTTTGGGGGATTATCTTTCTTTCTATTTGACTGATTATTGCTTGAATGTTTTTCCATAAGTATATCTGAAATACAACCACAGGAAAAATAAAAAGAAAAGTCAAACATTGCATCCAACTCAGCTACTGGAACATCAATGGATGGCTTTTCAACTTCTGGAGACTATCTGGAGCACTAACAGTATTGATCAGTACTAAGATCAGCACTCTAGGGAAGTTTAAGTGGTCCAAAATGTGATACATGGACATGAGGCCTATCCCTTGGTTCAGCCTTTCTGAGAGATGTATCTGTGACTTTGTGATCATGTGGTCAGATGAATCCATTTTTGTTAATTGGCTTTGGTTTTTCTGAAATTAGAAAGGACAAAAATAAGCCTAAGTAATATAAACACTATGATGCTAGACAATGGAGCACATTTTTGAGAGAGAGTTCTATTGCCTAAAGAGAGCTGACCATGACCATGTGCAAGGCAAATGTAGCGTTGCATAATTCAGAAGTCCTTCCCACAATATTTCAAAGTGTTTTCACTAAAGACTTGGAAAATTTCTTAACAATGTATAAATTTTAGTGTATTTGAAAAGGAGGATGAAGTTCTTTTCTATACCATAATTCTGGATTGCTAAATACCATCTACTGAGGAAGGAGGGCTTTTAAAATTTTAATGATTATTTTAATTGGTACATAATACATGTACATATTTATGGAATACAGTGTGATATTTTGATATATGTACACAATGTGCAATGACCTAATAAAGGAATATATTCACCGAAAATAAAATCAGCATGTGGAAGAGATTTCTGTACTCCCATGTTTATTGCAGCACTATCTACAATCTTCCAGATATGGAGACAACTTAAAGTGTCCATCAACAGATGAACAGATAAAGAAAATTTAGTACATGCATGTAATGAAATATCCAGCCATAAAAAGAATGAAATCTTTTTATTTTTATTTTTATTTGTGAAAACATGGATGTGCCCATAAAAGACTTCATGTTAAGTGAAATAAGCCAGGAACAAGAAGACAGATATTGCATTTTCTCATGTATATGTGAAAGGGAGCAGTTTTTAAATAAAATGATATAACAATTTGGGTCATATTTCTGGTATGTGTATGCCAGAGAGAGAGAAGAAAAGTGAATTCACTTGCAAAGACCATGACCATAAAAAAAAAGAGTGAATCTGTGTAGTTTTCCTGAACATTTTAGATCAAGAGTTCTTGGAGAATCTCATGAGAGCCATCGAACCTCTTACCAGAAATACATATACTCTCTAGGCAACTATTACTTTGTTCACTGAATTTTGCATGAAATTTCAGAGGTTTTAGGCCATGATGTGTGCTTAAATGAGCCCAAATCTCCCATGTTAAGAACTACTGGAATAAATAGTGGAAAAACAGGCTTTTAAGAAGTTGACATTGATAAGGAAGTGAGGCTCCAGGCTTTCTGTAATTAGTGGCGCAAATCCACAGGTTTTTGCCTATAGGTAAGAGTTTATGAGTTAAGCGAAGCTGCTTTTTAATGTAGATTGTATTTAGAATTATAGTCTAGCTTCCAGGCTAACTGGGCCCCTTTTACTTTCCACAAATCCTCCCATCTTCAATATTTACACCCCAAATTCCAGTCGCGCTCCACTCTTCTCCCTCTCTGGCTCATATTCAGTAGTTAAGCAATGTTTGAAACTCCAAGAAGTGCAGGTCCAAATGCCCAAGACAACCTCTCCAGGCGTAGAAAATGGGCCCATCATTCTCATTGCAGTGATAGTTAGAGAATGCTCCTGAGACCATCGTAGAAAGGAGGAAGGTTAGCCACTGTCACGTCTTTGAGGAAGGTTAAACAGTTTCTTTAAAATCACATGGTGATTCAGAAACTCCAGGCTAAAGAAGAGAAACCTACATATTAAATGCACACCCACATATATCAGAAGCCAGCCAGTGGTCTGTAGAAAAGCATTTGAGAACCACCGATCCAGCAACGTAGTAAAGAAAATGAATAACAACAATTCTTGAGGACTTCCTCTGTGTGAGACACTTAGTATATACACTCCCATATAAACCTGTGAAAAAATTGGAGAGTCAAATACTTTGGTGATGATGCTATCTCTCATACATGTGCACGTGTGAGGAAAATGAGGCAATGGGAGATCAAATAACTTCCCCAGCTTCACGAAGTGAAGAAGAGCCAGGTTTGTTAGCCAAGTCTGTATGACCGGTGGGTTCATGGTTTCTTACCCTTTTCTGTTCCATGCATCTCTGTGCAGCTCCAGTGAATCCTACTTACTTCTTCTCAGAATGATATCTTTTTTTTTAGTTTTGTGTAAATGAGAATTTATTGACAAAGACACAAGGTCAAGCTTTCCCCAGCCCCCACCCTCCCCAAGAACAGATCCCAATAAGAACAGAAGAATGAGAAGCATTCTTAGGGGAACATTTACCAAGCTTCACAACACAGACACACGGAACTGGCTTGGGCGAAGACACTCAAGGAATCTGACCAGCAAGAGTTTGGGTGTTTGCATCCCTTGCCCTTTGTATGATGTCAGCTTTTGTTACAAAGATATACTCAGCTGGCGGGGGGGGGGGCAGATACAGGGCATCCTCCACCATGCTCCCCCAATGTGGCCAAGCTTGGAATGGGCCAGAAGAGAAGCTGTGGTGGAGGAAATGAGTCCTTCAGGAGAGAGGTCCTTTCCTGTGGAGTCCCTCCTTTCCTTTTCTCAGGGATGCAATGAGAGGTAGCCTCCCCAGGGAGAAAAGAGTTCATGGATCGACTCAGTCAGGTCAGCTGAGAACGGTAGCTTCTATCCATCACTGGTGGGAGGCTGAGAGAAACCTGGTTTCAGAGGGACATATCCTGGTACCAAACTGTGTTGTGTATTCTTGCCCTGACATACTCTTCCTATTGGAACTAGTTTGCTTTGAGATGAGAACACAGCATTTGTAGTGTGAATCTTCACTGCTTGTACCCAACTAACTCCAGGAATGAGCTTCTCTCACCCCATACCCCACCAAACTCTCCACCTGCAACACACAGTCCTGTGCTACTTCTTCTTGCCCACACACCTAAGTTACAGGCATATTTCCTTTCCCCATCCCGGTCATTCTTCTCTTGAACATTTTCAAGTGTAAGAAATGGCTTCGGGAGACCCACTCTCCCCAAGCTTTGCAACTGGCAGGAAGAAGGGTCATTTTAAACATAACAGGGATCAGATATAGTTTTTGGCTTGCTTTCCACAGTTACTTCTGAGTCCCATGACTTTGATTTGAGTCCAACATGAGGCCTCAGGGCTCTGAAGTGCCTCTGATTTGAGCAGGGGCATCTGAGAAGAGTTGGTCACGAACCCTGACCAAGGGTTATATCTTTTAAGTGTATGAAATGAAATGCACTGAATCCTAAAGCAAACCAACTACATTGAACTTCAGTTATCAATCTACTAAAAATAAATACAAAATATAGTGAAATGTGCTTCTATATTAGTGCTTTAAGTAAGAAGCTCTGGGGACAAGTCTAAAAACTAACACAACTTCAAAATAATGATAAATGTAAACTTTGAGATATCTGTAATAAAGAAAGTACCCACGATTTCTATTGAAGACAAAGTCATAAATAGTGATAACATGACTGTTCTTTCTTGTCTGCATTCATAATGCAAGGAAATGCCAGATTCCAGGTAAAGGTTAGTGAAATAAAAGTGTATGTTATTTCCCTCATCCAAGTTCATGGATTATTTGAATTCCATTCCAAGACTCTGGGATAAAAATTCCTGCTGTAGAGTTAACCTTTTCACTAGGGTGCTGAACGATTCTCAACTAGAATGAGTAAAGCTTAGTAGTCTGGTTATAGTTCTGGCATTCTATGACTTTCCCCAGTATATGATGTCAAAACAATATTTAAAAATTATTACATTAAATTTAGTTACATTTTCCCAAGGTAGTGTTGTTGGGAAGATTTACTCACCCCCAATGAGATATTTATTTTGTTTGCTTTTTGTACCTAAACATTTTAGACTTCCTACTACAGAGTATAAGTGGGCTCTATGCTGTCTCTGGTCCCATCGTTAGCTTTATCTCTTTGAGAATTGTTCTTTCTTCAGTTGACCAAACTTTCGTCATCCTTCTGAAGCGCTCAGATTCTATAGTCATCAGGCTCTTGTCCCCTCTGTTTTCACCTCTATCTTTAATGAACTTCCTCTTACCTCACTTTCTAAGTTTAAGTCCTCTATATGATTTTGTTCCCTGGCTCTCTCTTCCTACTCTTCTCTTCAATTTTTCATATGTCCCTAAGTCCTTTTATTCTTCCTAAAATAATGCTCAACTGTTACTTTTTTAGAATAACACAAAATATTCTCCGATTCATCCCCACTCCCAGGATCAAACTCATGAAAAAGTAAATTGTGTTTTCATTTCTCCATTTTCATTGTCCAGAACTCCTCCTAAGTCATTTGATATCTGACTTCCATCCATTCCAATGATACTGTAATTCTAATCATATTATTCTACGGAAGTCACTGAGGACTTACTAAATTCTTAATTCAACACCCTTTACTCTCTTCTCATATATCTGGGATTGTCTGGGGCATTTGGCTCTTCTCTTCTCAGTTGGTTCATTTCTCTTCCTTTCTGTTCTTTCTCTCCCTTTCTATGTCCCTTTCCTACTTATAATCTAATAATATAAAGGAATAGAGTTGAAGCCGTGTGTGCCACTAATAACAAATAATAGCAAGAACTCATATATTTAAAATGTCACAGGTCCTTTTTAAATATATATATGTAATGTTGATATATAATTTATGCACTTTGTACCATAGCATATAAATGTATAACTCTCAGATGTTTTAGGTGAAAATGCCATGTTGTATTATGTATGTATACGTATGCATATAAATTAAATGAAGGTCATATTATATATAGTTAAATTATAATGTATTATACATAAAACATATTCTATGGTATATATTTCTCTATGTATACATATCATCTACAGCGTGTCCATAAAGTTTGTGTGTAATTTTAAATAGTTTAATATTAAAAAATAATTTAATATTTTAAATTGCACATAAACATTATGGATACCCTCAAAGACTTAAATGTAGAAGCTATAAAAATTCTATATATAATTTCTATATATGTGTACTTGCATATACATGTGTGAGTAGATGTGTGAGTGTCAATCACAGTTAATATTTGACATTGCCATATGAGGCATATACAATTATATTCTCAGTTTTACAGATACAGAGACCCAAGCGCACAGGAGCCAGCAAACTTGCTTAAGAATGGTAAGTTGATAAGTTGCCAAGTTAGGATTCACACTAGCATATTCTTAGCAAAGGGCCCATGTCTGTGACTACATTACTGCAGATTTCAGATTTAGTTTTCGGAAAGAACGCATAGCAGAGACGGTAGATGTTTTGCCATGGTTCGGAGACATTGTGGCTTAAACTGACGCCATCTTCTCCCTGAATCACACAGGTCTTCACTGAAAGCCTGTTTATGCTGCAAGTCTCATGGTTCTCGCAGATTTTTTTTTTTTTTCTTCCGAACAGGTTGAGATTTTTTCCCAGGTCTAAATCTTAAAGTCACTTGAGAACTTCCATATCCTCCTTGTCTGATGCCAGCAATGGCGATATCGTTTGCTCTTTCTGCCTTTTCCCCTTTCTTCCTAATGCCACTCCAATTCAGGCCTGCGTTTCCTCACGCCTGGGC